>NC_071983.1:3152834-3164524 GCF_026283585.1 Hylaeus volcanicus | reverse complement strand
CCTATTTAGGTTCAATTTTTGTAGGCACGTTCGCGAAGATTTAATTTTGCCTAAAGATCCGAAGTCTAGTTATAAATGTTTGAACGTAAAAGCGCGGAATTTAGTGGTACATATAATATATCACGTTTCACTTGTTACAGAAGCTGTAATGCGCGCGCGTTTTCCTAATACCTGAGTTTTCTTACATTTATTGCGCAAGATATCTCGCTTTGCCTAATAAGATAGCGTGGCCAGACGGCGGTTTCGTTGACGTAGGCGAGCGAGAAGAACGTTTCGAGTAGGTTCGACGCGTAAAGTATACGTTGACATTAGACGGAAAGTCGTCAGGTGGCTCGTCCGTTCGCTCGCATACGCTCCTGTTCTCCGCGAGCATTGGAAGCGTGCCGGTAATTGGCCGACTAATGAATTCGAGCCAAGGCTGACGTTTAAAGTTTAAACCGTCGCCGGAAATCCAATCGCCTTCGACGAGTCGCGCCGTGATTCGTGATTGAAAGTATCTTTCCTCCGAAAAATTTCTACATTTTCGACCCTCGAACGCCGTAAGAAAGTCTTTTATTTGTTTTACCGTGCGTCCGTCGATGAAACCGTGTCCTCGACACTGATTAAAGGATATCGCGAAAGTTACACGGCGCGTACGTGTTTCGCGTAGAAATTTATGCGACCGATGGAGCGAACGAAATCACGTAGTCGATGGGAGGAGACACAGTTGATCACGGAATTATGTCAAACTAGAAACTAGGAGCTCTAACGAACCCTTTGGAACTGATTCGTTACGCGCAGAAATTAATTTCTATACCTTTATATTTGATCACTTATTATTTCTTTACTTTTTCGTAACTCTAATTTACGTAGAAATATCGACTGGCCTTTATAAATAATGAGTTTACCTTGGAAAGTCACAGAATTAATTAATATACTTCACCGCTAGATATAGCATAAAAAGTACAAGAAAAGTTATTATTATCTCCAGTTAATTTTAAAACCGTGTAAAAAAAAACAAAGTATCCTATAAATGGGAGGATCAGGTCTGGGTTAGGTCTGGCAGAGAATTAAATTCTATACCTAACAGACGCGCCGTGTTAATCATACTACAAAAAGTATTTATCAAGTTATTATCTCCAGTTACTTTTTAAACTATCTAAAAAAAAAAAAAAATTTGCAATGCAAATCTGGGAGGATTAGATTTGTTATCATGAATAGCAGTGGCTGTTTTTTAATTTACCGTCGACGCGTGGAAATGTTTACCGTAACCGGGAAAAATATTCCGAAACAGACCTTCGTCCTTCCCGTTGACTGTAGCGGCGCGGTTCATCGTTCGATTCAATTAACGTTTCGCACGATCGATCTCCGCTGGATAATTAGTGGGGAATAACGGTGGTGGCTCCGGTGTACTCGGCCGGGGAAACAGCGACGTGGAAAAACGCGAACGAAATCGCGCAGGTCAAAATATCCTCCCGCGGGACAGCGACACCGCGGAGCCTGGTTACGTTTGCTTATTGTATTAACGTTATCTCGTCATCGGTGCGCGTTCATGCCTCCGACTGCGCTAATCCCCTTTACTACAATGTACGTAGCGGCGGCCAGGTGTATCAGGGTTTTCGCGTACATTCCGCGTCGGTGTTATCCATAATGTAGTAGCTACCGTTCGCGTTGCATCGTTAAAAAGGCCGACTTTTCGTTTCGCGCCACTTACGACGCAACCACGGAATTCTTCGGGCTTATCTCGACGCCTGGTCGTATCTCCATCGAAATGGAAATAAGAAATGACCGTTTGACATAATTTGGGAAATAGTTTCGGAGCTAATTGGAAATAAAAATATTTTTGATCGGTCAAAGATATCGTAACGCAACGAACGCCGATGTTTTCCTCCGCGAAGGACCCTCGAAGGCAGTTTCGCGCGACTACTTTCTGTTCGATCGTTTCTTCTGACTGGCTGCGACGCGGCCTTGTGCACGCCAGAAAGACGCGGACACGTGTTACGCCGTGAAGAGTTCCGATATCCATGTCGGAACGTGAGTCACGGCCGAGATCGCGTACGCTTAACCCTTTGCGCTCGAGGGACGACTGACGGGCGACGGTCTTTGTTTAAGTTGGATTTCGTTGTATGTAGATACCTCGAGACGTTGATAGCGGTAACCACGAATAGATTCGAAAAATAGAATTCGGTAAGTTTTTGCGAACTTCGTATCGATCTTGTTTATCAAATATCATAATTCATTTACATAATCTCTGTCTCAAAATACTAACGAGCACACTGTAAATATTATGCACTTATGATACAAGTTAATATGACAAATATACATACTAAACATAACGTACATTTATTACAATATTAAATTATTATATAATTTAATAGATTACATTCAGCATACTTGATGTATATTTTTCGTACGTTTTTCTGTATTACTGTGTACACCATAAATGGATAAAATCCGCAGTTTGTTAACGAGTTATAAATCACACTTGAATTCGTACGTTTGAAATTCTACGTTGCTATGCATATAACGTTACAACTATGTGTACATAATATCAATTCGAGAACTAGAAAGATAATGTTCCAACAACAGTGGATACATAAAACATACATTTCACTCGCGGTAACAAACGCTCGTATTTTTACCTCGTTTCGCACATTTATTCATTTCTTGCTTACCTATTTATTCTCTCTTCAATAATTATTCTTCAGTAATTATTCCCTGACCGGTTTCCCGCATAATTAATATCGGATAACCGACTATTTTCGAATCTAAATCGAGCACAAATGATACTTTCATTTATGCACTCCACTTTCATTTATTCGATATGAATATTCCAGCAAGTTTTTACGTCTCTGCTGGTTCTATAACACGTATTATATTTCCAGCGCGTTAAACCTGCTCAACGAACGACGGTTGTAATTATTCCGTGACATCGGAATTATCGCTTATGGTTAGTGGAGAGAGAACGGAAACTGTCCGGATCAAAAGTTGTGCAGCTGTCGCGATTTTATTCGTACACGATTGTCAATTAGGTGCCACGATACTCATACTTGACTCTTTAACGAGAACGCGTTCTGCGTGCGTATCTTTAAACGCAGATTTATGTAAATGGAGTGCGCGATCCAATTACTTGGAATGTAAACAAAGTTTTCTAGACTCGCGATGTCTCTTTAGAGGCGACACGGGAGTGCAAAGGGTTGGTAATTTTCCCAATGTTCCAGGTGTTCGAAGCCCCTAGAGCGGGCAGAAGGTTTTGGCGGGAGACCGTGTAGCCCGCATCGCTGGAAGGGTTGTAGACGGTTTCGAGAATAGAACGTGCACGTGGCGTGAAAACGAGGTCGTAACAGGGATCGGAATGGCGGCTTCTCTTCCGGTGGATCAACCGGAGCCGGTTTAACTCGGCGTTTTACAGTTTTTTTCGCCGGCTAAACTCGGAGAGATATTTATTATCGTGCACTCGCTACTCGCAGCCAGCAGCACTGGCCTAGGTCAACTTGTATCGCACAGCTGCATCTCGTTCCTCCTCGCCTGGTTGTGTCGCCTAGACGGAATGTTTACAGGCGGTGTTCCTCGAGGGATAATTAATTTTCGATTAACCCTAGAAGCTGCTCGTATAGTATAAGAAGATCTGTTTGTACGCTTATTTAATCCTTTGCACTCGGATGTATCCTCCGAGAAGACATCGTAAGTTTAAGAATCTTTACTAGCGAATTATTTCTTGAATGTATGAATGCGTTTCTCTGCAACGAAATAGCTTCCGAATGCAACAGATTAAATTAACGATTACGTGATGTTGCAGCTTAGTTTTCTCGCACTTTTTTTTACGTCTCACCATGGATATCGCTATATCGTTTGGGTTATGTATTTCCTCTCGTGCTTAAATCCACGTATACTTCCACAGAGGGATCATTAATCATTGCTGTTTCTTCGATAGCGTTAAGTGGTCGATCTCTAGTCGAGACCAACCGATTAAATGATCCAAGATGTTCAGAACCGTTTCGAGAGATCATCGTCGTATCGAGTTTGTTTGATCGTTACCTAACAGCGTTCACAATGCGTTTCCTTTCCTGGTGTTTGGCCTCGAGGTTGGGAAATCGAAGGAGTACGACCAGGAAGCCGAACTGCGAGCATTCGCGCGTTAAACCTGCTTAACGGACAACGACTGTAATTATTGCGTGACATCGGAATTTCGCCTATGGTTAATGGAGAGAGAATGGAAACCGCGGATGTCAAAAGTGTGCAATTGTCGTGATTTTATTCGTCCGTAAGAGAGAACGTTCTTATAATCAGAAAGAATTTTTATAGCCTAAAAATCAAATGAATTCGTCTACTATATTTCAAAGGGTAAACATTCTTCTCTCGAATAGTTGATGATGTTTTAATTTATTCGAAGAATTTATGTTTGAAAAAGACTGCCATGATTTATGACACAACTCGATACACGCCACCAATGTTCTTTTTTTCGCCGTGTGCTCTCGTGCCGCGAATAAGAGTACGTTCGCGTTGCTCGATGACGATTGACGTGTCTGAAACGCTCAACGGGCAACGGTATCGGTATTTCGTGGACTATTTAGAGAACGCATCGCTTCGCGCGAGAGCTTCAAGGGAAAACTAGCATCTTGCAACACTCTTCTATTTCTTTTTCGTTGACGTGGGAACGAACTCAAACCCAGTGGCCCGATTTACACGCAAGATATCGGTTCCTCGAAGTACTCTGTAAATAGTGTTCGGGCATTAGCGCGTATTTATTAGTTTGTATCATAAACGGATAAAATCTACGATCTAGTTGTAACACTTTGTATATGAGCGTCGTCAGAAGTCAAAGGTGATAATAAGCAGCGGACCTAAAGGTCGCGTTTCACGTTGCGCAATGCTATTGGGCGAGTGTAGCGATTTTTAAATATTTCCTCTCTCTTCCACGTGTACGTGCCTTCGCGAGCTTGCTCCCGTCGAGGAGAAAGTTCGTCGCTCGGGGGAAAATCGGCGAATCGTTCTTTACCAGCTGGAAATTGGTCGATTTCGAACGCGAGACGATGTGCTCGACACGTGCATATCACTTTGACCGCCAGGCTAACACTTCTGAACATTTCTATACCGCGATTAAATACTGTTTAGAGTCAATTGAACCGTTCATTAAAAATTGATCGAGGATAATAAATGAAATGGATACAAACAGTCTAGAATGGACAGTCGGAGAGGGAATATTTTTTTTGTTATCAGCGATTCTTTCTCCGCAACGGAACGCCCGCGTTTCAACAGCACGCTAATTTCCGGCGCGCGTTGTCCTAACTGAAAACATTACTTGGCCAGCCAGGAAACCGATCGATGAACGCCGTTCCTCTCCCGTGCTAATCACTGTCGCATACGCCGCAACGCGATCAAACGCGTTTCCAAATCCGAAGCTCGAATCGTTGGACGCTGGAGATCGCTCTCGCGTGGACATTCAATCGACCCTCGGCCTCGGGATCAATTCGTACCGAGATTTTGTAAACACGAATGCTAAATTTATGCTTCGGATTAACCTCTCGACGACGGAGTCTACTTGGCTTCTACTTGGCTGTTGTCGAGTATTTGGCGAACGGCCTAATATGTGGACCGGGGGCATTGCTCGTCTATTCGTCGAACGTTTGGAGAACGTCTTCAGGGGTCGGATAAAATTTTCCACATTTTTGTTTGTTTGTACTTTTGTTTGTTTAGATTAATTCATGGGCTCTGAACCGCAAAGGGTTAAGAGTATCCTTCCGGGCGGACAGTAGAGCAGTGCGTAGTTCTTCATGGTTGGGTTAGTGTTGGTTGGGTTAAATATTAAGTATGGAAAAGCCTAAGGGCGAGAAATAAGAATTTGAACAATGCAACAGCAAATAAGGGGAGCCAGTGGCTAGCACTGTAAACGCAACAAACAAACAAGTATCCTTCCCTTCCACTGATACTAGCTCCCAATATTTCTTGAACGACACGTGGCGTTGAATGACTTGAATCTGACGACGAACGTGGTTCTGGTTTCAGGGTCAGCGTAAGAAACGCGTGTGGCTAACCCGGACGAGGAGGCGACGGAACGAGTCTCCGCGAAGGTCCCAGCAGGCCGAAGCGAAGCAGTCGCAGGATGTGAATGACGTGGCCGTGACACGACCGACCCGGAGGCGCTCGAGCGTTGTCCACCGGGTGTGTATAACCTGGCCAGGTACGTGGTGGTCGCCACCGCCGCCGCCGCCGCCCTCGTTGGCAGACGGCCGACGGAGACGAGATGGACGAGCCGGAGTCCGCGGAAACGTGGTCGGCCTGGTTCCTGGACGCGATCCGTAAGATCCGCAGCCAGAAACAGAGGCCCAGCGTCGAGCGGATATGCCACGCGATCCGCCAGCACCACAACTTCCACGAGGAGGAGATCGCCGAGCACCTGGAGGTCGCCGTGAAACGCGGCGACGTGCTCAAGATCTTCAACAAGGGACAATCCTCGTACAAGGACCCGGGTGGCTTGCAGTCCAAGCCGCTCAAAGTCGGCAAAGCCTCCGATCTTAGCAAGGTGCTCGGCAAGGCCGTCAGAGAGCTAGGCGAGAGAGAGGGCTCGACCCTGAAGACCATCGAGAAGTACATCAGGCAGAGTCACACGGTCGAGGAAGAAGCCGAGGGCGACCTGAGGACTGCGCTGAAACTCTCCGCGAAAAGGGCGGCTGATCGAGGTCTCGTGATCCAGGATGGCAGGCTCTTCCGGCAACCGGACAGGCCACCCTATTTCAAGAAGCTTGGGGACACCTCTTACGTCCCGCCACCGGACCCACCTATCCCCAAGGTGAGTCACTCTCGTTCCTCTATTCATCAATGTAACCTCTTGCGGTAGACCTTGCGAAGTTGCGTCATAACTAGACTGCGGATCTTCGTGCAAAATAAAAACTTACAGGTCCTCGATCATAGATCGAACGACAGTGGTTGAAAACCGACTTACTAGAAATACAGAGAAGGCTAAATTAATTTGTTATTAACGCAAAACTAATCTCATAGCTCAGCGAATAGCGTAATCAAGCACGAAGCCTGTCGTCTTCGATCATTTACTCGCTTCCGTTTGATTACATTTAAAAGCGAAAAACGAAACCAGAATGGTTTTCAACCATGAAACTTTGCACACGTACTTACAAAACTTGAAGTAGGAATTTATTTTACTCGGCAAATATTATAACGCGAACTTTACTTTCGACATTTCTTTTTATATACATTACATATTTTTGTATTATACATCAAAATACGCGCATCTACGTACCGTGCGCGATTCGTAGTTTCTTCAAATTCAAATTTCCTATAAATGCATAAAAGTCCGCAGTCTAATCGTAACAAGTAATGGGAACGGTCTAACGTCTAATCGTAGCGTCTAATCCTTTTGTATTAAATTCCGCTGCACCATTTAATTCCAGGAAAATTGGAGTCGTTATCTTAATTAGTCTATGCGAGAACAGCTCGTAACGTTTCGCACACTCGGTATATTTAACTGGGAGCAAATGACCCCGGAATATGTATACTTTTACGAGCATTTGTCTCCAGGATAATTTATTCCACGTGACTCACGTCGAACCGCGCCTAGCGAACAAATGGCCTCTCGCTGAACGTTTCGAGACGGTATCCAACCAGTTGGACAATTTGTTTCAACCATGGCGATACCCGCGGAATCTACCTTCGCGAATGGACGATACGTCGCGTTTAACCTGTGCGCACCGCGAGATCTACCGTCGCGATACACGGTGGCTCCTCCGTCTCTTTCACGCTTCATTTCGCGCACAGCCTTTCCCTCGTTGCCTCGACCGGTGGTTAATGTCACTAGTTCAACCCAGGAGTGTACCTCTGTATGTACACCTCTCCGACTTCGAGCGCATGCAAATCGTAAGATCGTCTCGTTGAAAAACTCGCACGGATATGTACATATAGTCGCCGAACGCGGTGACTTGCACCTGTTCGCCGTGCAGACAAATGGCGACCGTATCTGCGCGAAGGAGCAGAGGAGGACGAAACGATCTCGAGTTTCGGAACCACCTGTGCTCGACGAAGCGGGGAGCAACTGTTGCGCGAATATCGCGAGAATTTTCACGGCCTTGAACTCGGGAGAGTACGTTTCGCGTTAGAGTCGCGACTCGTTTGGAGTTACGTGTACACGCAGACTATATACGTATACCGAGATCCCTATCCGCGACTCGCTCTTGGATCTGTTTAGCATCTTAGGACCCGTTCGGGCAGGTCGCTGTTGCGGGTGGCGACTGGTTCTTGGCGATTAGGATTACCGATCGCCAGTGATCTGCTGGAGTGAAACTTTAATACCTTTAGGCCGAACGCACACCGTTGCAAACCGTTTGAGCTTTTTGGTTTTCCTACTCCACTATCATTGTTTTACCTAGATCCACGGTCGCATAACTAGTCGCATAACTAGTTTCAGAGTGGTTTAAAACCGATCAGTTGTGTGCGATCGGCCTTAGCGTGAAGGCCCACGTCCCAGGAGCTCCTTGGTTGTTGACATCGACGTTCTACTATTTTGAAGCACACAGATGTCATAGTAATCTTTCTCTTACGTTGGAACGCGACTTTACTCCCCTGTGGGTGTCTATCCGTCTTCATCTCCGCACGTGTACGAATACTTGGATCACGGAACTCGATCGCAGTGTCGATCCTCGTTTTCCATCGACTCGCTCGGCCGAAGTTCACCCGAGGTCAAACGTCGCGAAGCAAAAAGCAGTTCGCGAGTTCCCGCACCGTTCCCCATTAATCTCAGCAAAACGATCGGCGAGGCTCGTTCAGTATGCCGTGTCTTTCTCTCAGCGAGGAGGGCCTCGAGTCCCATTCGCACGAGAGAAATTCTTCCTGATCGCTCTCTCGCGGTCGACGTTTATCGCCGGCCGAGAGAAGGTGAACGATCATCGCTCACCTTTCCTCCGATTGCTCTCGATTCCGTCCGACTCGTCTTGGGACTCAACTCGCGCCGATATTGAATTTTGTCGCCGTATTGGAAACAGCCCGAGACGAGCCGTCGATGGAGCACAAGGGTCTACTGGGTTGTCCAGTGATCCGTGGTAGAATCAGGAAAAGGGTGATTCTTCCTATTCGCGTACGAGACTCGGAAGATTAAAGAATCTCGTCCCCTTTTAACTCGTTCAAATTCACCGATTCTATCCGAGTTAATTTTTTTCAAGACCTCACTTTCGGAATGAATTTAATTCTTCCGATATCCCGAGTTTAGATCGATTGCAATTAGTCCAGAAATATGTATGTAGCCTTTCGAGTATTTTCGTTATTAAAATAGTAGATACACCTGTGTCGAATTTTGGCGGTCAGAGCAAAACGCTTGAAATTTCCCCGGCGAAGAGACTAAACAAAGCATCGATTTGCTTGCATCTAAAATATCGCGACAATTAGGCCGTGTGTAAGTTTAGATCGATTGCAATTAGTCCAGAAATATGTCTGTAGCCTTTCGAGTATTTTCGTTATTAAAATAGTAGATACACCTGTGTCGAATTTTGGCGGTCAGAGCAAAACGCTTGAAATTTCCCCGGCGAAGAGACTAAACGAAGCATCGATTTGCTTGCATCTAAAATATCGTGACAATTAGGCCGTGTACAGGTAGAGAATGAATCGACTCGAAGGTGAATCATCGTCACACCTTAATTTGAATATCAATTTAACGTACGAGCGGCGGAGAGAAGTGTCGAGGGTCCGCGGCGCGTTTCATCGGAATTTCGTGCGCGGGATGACATCATATTATACAAAAGCTGGCAAAGATGGTCGTTGGAGCATCGCGATGCGGCCCGTGGCTGGCGCGAATCAACGAGGAAAATATTACGTGCTCGTTACGGTCCTTTCTTCGTGCGGCTGGCGAGTCACGCCGTATGCCCACGCCTCGAGAAGGTTTAGAACGATCAGGGGAGCGGGAGGGGCCGAACAGAGGGGAGAGGCTCAGGACGATGTGCTATCTCGGCCAACTTCCGGCGACTCGTTTGTATATCGCTTCTCTTATTGATCCTCCGCGCGCACGGAATCACTCCGACTTCTCTTTCCGTCTCTGTTCCTCCTTCCCGTCGTTTTGCTCCCTTGCCCCCCCCCACCAAAGTGCCTTCGCGTTCCTGACGACCGCGTTTTATGCGTGTCAGGCCGCAGAGAGCGCGGAAAGTTATAGAACGGTCGCGTCGACGCGATTCCGGCTAATTCTCTTTCTCTGTTTGCCAGGTGGTTTCACGGTTTCGCCGCTCCGCGTCGCCACCTGCCGCCCGCCTCGTTTCCCGCGCTTTTTAGTTAACCCGTTCTCTGTATCGTGCTTCGTTCATCACGATCGATCGACCGTTGGATAACGACGGGCTGTCGGATCTCCATCTTGCTCGCAGCTACGCGAATAGAAAATCGGGCTCGGAAAGCTGCCAAACATTTCATCGAATCTCTCATTAGGGAACGATGAAAAGGTACACCGAGAGGAATCTTTTTGATACTTTAACGTTCGTGCTCTAGAGGGATGACGCGTTAACGTTTCATGTAGCGAAAACAGGTCGCAACAGTGCAGTATTGTTTTACTATTCGATTCGTGTCAGTTTTACCGCGAATAGTGTCACGTCACGGCGAAGTCGATAAATGAAAATCGAATGTTTAGATGTCTAGTTGATGTTGGAATCAACTACGACGACGATATACATCGATTAGGGGGTATATTAATAGAGTACAACGTAATATGAATGAACACGTATGTGTAGCACTCATTCGATAGGTGGAAGTAGCATTTTTCGCCAGCAATGTTTACCTACACTACGGATCGAGCAATCGTTGTTGAAAAATATTTGGCTGTCTGGAAAAATCCATGCCGATTTTAATTTGGCGTTACAGGTCTGAATATATCGGAATGGCTGAAAACAAATAAAATGTGTACATTCGTTAACAGGTGGAAAGGTCGTGGAACGTATATAATGGTACATATATATAATTCAATAAATATATATCAAAATTCAAATATGCCTTTGAACTTTTCTTAAAAATAGGCACGAACTTTCCGGAAAACCCAATATTTCAGTGGGCATTTTTTCTATCGCACTCAGCACCAGCAATATCGATCGACCACAACACAATTTCCATAGAAATAAGTAATGCATTCGTGTACTCCTCCTGATGTTTACTCTAATTTCTTTCGTTTCACGAAAACTGTAACCTACGTCATGGAATAATCTCGATTTCTCTATTTTAGGAATTGAAAGAGTCGATGAGTTCATCTCGATCTTCCCAGATATTTTGTTATTCTTCCCGTTGAAAAAAGTAGTCGCTGACACCACCATATATATTCCCAGACGTAGACAAAATAATTCCATGTACAGTGTTTACATCGACTTGACCATGATGTGACATTAAAAGGAGGGAATTCTCCGAGCGGTCGAGGAAGTTTTAGCATAAGCAGATGCTTCAGTTTTACAGAAAGTTATGCGATCGGTTTTCAGGAACAGTTGACCGCGAATAATAATAGCAACGGTCCGAAGCGATGAGTCAGTCGCGTTGCATGGGGATTTTCCGTAGGCGCGGGCTATGACGTTAAAGAACTGAAGACTCGAAAGGGGCACCGACGTGCAGTGGTCCGTATCGAGAAATTTGATGACGTTGGCGTGTAACTTTTGGACTATACCAGTAAAATTTCCGTTAGAAAACAGGAGAAATTATCTTTTTCGAATGACGTATAATTTAATACACATTACGTTTAATTCTATTTA
>NC_071983.1:3032435-3152824 GCF_026283585.1 Hylaeus volcanicus | reverse complement strand
TTTCGAATGACGTATAATTTAATACACATTACGTTTAATTCTATTTAGTTTAATTTCATTTAATGCCTTCTTTGAGTGACTCGAATTGCTTTTGTTTCCAGGTTGTACAAGGAAATTTGCCAGAGAATTATTAGATAGATAAGAAGCATATCTTGAACACTATATGATCTAACGTAGAATACAAGTAGGTTAACAATAAACCTACCGAAGTTACAACAAATGACTAGTCTTAAAGACGCTTTTTTCAGTCGAATGCAAAAATATTTATAACAACTAAATATCTAGGTACGGCGGTGTGTATCGAAAGAAACGTCACGCGTAAAGACGCGGTTCACCGGATCGCCCAATCGCGTAACAGTTACTCGACGATTGGTCGTACCTCGTCGTCGAGCAACAGGTCGTTGGTCCGAGGAATGGAGCCTGATCACGTGTGTTCCGTTCGAAGAAATTCCTCTCCCTGCTGCTCTCTGCGACCGCTCCGTATCTAATGAAAATGTCACTCCGTGACAACTTGCTCGAACACGAGAACAGTTGTAAGATTCGAGCATACTGCGTTGCATTACCTCTTCGTACAGTTTTCCGAATTCGATGATCAATTAGAACCACGTATGTTACGCTCTTCTTTCTATCGACTCGGTGACAGTTATTTACACTAAATTCTTCCGAGGCATACATATCAGATAATCACGAAAAACATCGTTAGTCTAGTATATTTTGTGTGGAACAACGTTGTAAGTTACGCGTTCATCGCCAGATTCCGTGGAACAAGTAAGTCTTTGGGTGGATCCGGAAAAATCTAACGTAACATACAACGTTCTTCCAGTCGTCCGTTCGATGACAGTGTCAAAGTCGATTCAGAATCAGAAATCTTGGCTCGAATTAGTGGCTCGAATTAGAACAATTTCTTCTCGAGATTCGAATAATTGCACGGTGCATCGGTTTTGTAGGTTGCACGCAGGATTGCATAACATTTCCGATGTTCAACGACCCCGGGTTTCAAACAGTCGTAAATCCACGTTTCAAAAAATTACCGAATGTACTTTCAAAACGTACCTAAAAAATATTCTCAAATTTATAAAGAGATCTCGTAAATTTTCCCGTGTAAAATTAAAACTGTGTTTCTCCTTAAAAAGGGTCGGCTCTTTAAAGGCAAGAGACAGCCGTACATGGCGCAAGAATCGCTCGGACTGATATCGTTCCGAAGAAAGCGACCGGTGAAAACATGTATACATGTATATGTCGCACGAAGAGCGATTACGCGATTTGTAATCGCGTTTCCTCGGTGAACGTCGTGAATAGACGGGGCCCCAGACGTTAGATAGTTATCCAGACGCGTTTTTGTTTGTTTCACAATTTCGAAAGTTGTTTCTACGGTTAGGAACGGGGTCTCGTTCTTTTTACGCGTGCGTACGGCGTGTATCGGGGCAACCGTGTCTCCGAACACCCGCGGGCGCAGTTTTAATAAGATGCACCCTCGTTGATGCGGAGATATACCAAACCTAGCCTGCATTATTACCGGAATGAATAATTATGTTTTACGATACGCAGTAGTCGGTCGTCTTTCATATGCATCGCGCGAATTGCAAGGCCCCGCGAATATACACAAATTTACGCACTCACCGTGAAGGCTACGCTGGTTGTATCTGGCGATAAAGAGTGGCTCGATCGACCTGTAATAACAGCTTTCCCAGCAACAACGTGGGTAACCGCATCGCCCGACAATTTCGCCGTGCCCTGCTGTATCGACTTTCAATCTTCGCCAATTTTGCGCGGGACGATTCGACAACTGTTGGGTCGTATTAATTGCACCGGGAAACTTGCAGTAATCGCTGCTACGCTGGAGCAATATATATCATGTTGACTGTAATACTAAGACTATCGGAAACTACATAATCAAACGCTCGATCAAATATTTCAATTCGAATTCATTTTCATTGACAGTAAACTTTCGGAATTAATTTGTTTAAACTTCAAGGGAGAAGCACTGTCACCCATATATGTATAGATCTGGGTTAGATCAACGCGATATACAATCCAAACACAAGGGAATTAAATGTAGTTTGGTACGAGATATAAATTTTGATTGAAAGTAAGTCGAATCGAATCACGAAAAATTTTTGTTCGAATACATTGAAATGTAAGGAACTTGCTAGAAGTTTGTTCCGAACTATTATGTTATAAACTACGACAGACCTCCCCGAAGTTCGGAATATTTCCAAATCGAACGTACCGTACGTCGTCACATCTCGTCCATGTTAATTACAGTTGTCTACATTTATAATTACTCGTGCGAGGAAACGGGAGCCTATATAGCGTATAGAAACGGTCACGGAGGGGCTAACGAGCCTCGTACAGTGCTCGTCAGGTTTACAAGGTAACCCCTGTATTTCGCATGTTTATGGCGCTCCACTTACGAGGGAACCTAGAGATCCAGCAAATTTTGAAGTATCGCGTGCAACCAGAGTAATACTCGTAATACAAAACCCATTGGCGTGTAAAGCTTCTCCCCTAGAAAACGAATCAAGATGCTACTTTCTCCCAAAATGAAATTTGTCTTTCTCTTAAGCACGTGTGCTTCTTAAAAAGAAGTGCTCGTTAAATCTTTTCCCGCGAATAATAAGTCGCTGGGACAAATTCATTGACAAGTTGGTTTTTATCTGTCGCAGCTGCCAGCCCCTCTACCGATATGCAGGGAGTGTCTCGGTGCAACGATAGCTGGGAACAACAACAACACGAAGCGCACCGCCTTGGAGAAGCTCAGCAGGTGTAGCGTGTGCGGTGCAGCGCTGCACAACTCGTGCGCTCCGCCGGAGCTCTCGGTCCTCGTGGACAGGGGTATAACGTGGTCTTGCGACGATTGCTCGCCGACGTGCGCCGGGTGCGAGTTGGAACGCGAGTCTCAGAACTATCTGGTGAAGTGCGCCGGGTGCGTAAAGTGTTACCATCCCACCTGCTTGGATCCCGCGCTCGACAAAAAGAACAAAGCACCCTGGAGGTGTCGACACTGTCAAACGGCGCACACACCGGTCGCCAAGGACGACGGGAAAAAGAACAAGACGCAGGACGCGGGCTCTCTCGACGATACGCCGGCCAGCGCGAGGAAGAGACATAGCAAGTTACGCGAAAATAGAAAGTAAGGAGACACGTTGGTGTAAACCGCTGTTTCTTCATCCCTTGCGGTCCGTACGTCTTACGCAACAGTCCGCCCACGCGTTGTAGCCCTTTTGGGAGCGATTCGCTCGATAAGAATGATAAGTGGAGAGGCAACTCGATTCTTCGAGGCGAATCGACGCTAAATCTACATAGGTTTCATTTATAAACACGGAGATATTTAACATCATACTAAATTCATAATTTATATATCGTATATATATATAGAGAGAGACGAAAATTTAATAACGGTCATTTGATCAGTTGCGATAGGTTTACCGTTAAACGAGTTGGTTTCAACGTCGGTTGCGTTAGGCCTGGAGTGGAAGGAAGGGTTCGTCGCTATTGAACGGCAGGGTTTAATCGACAGTGGTCGTTTTCGATGTTCTAGATCGGCGGTATCCAGAAAGAGCTTGACGATTGCAACTCCGGGCAAGAAAAGCAGCACAGGAGCACAGGTGGACAGCAGCTCGGACGGTAATGCGGGTGTTGTCTCCCCTCGTCAACCACCTTTAATTTCCTCTCCTTTACCACAACCCCCCGCCCCACTCGCAGGCCAGGGTAGGCTACTCGAAGAAAAGAACGACCGGATCTCCAAAGAGAAGCAAAAGTTCTTTAGGCTGAGCGCATTTAACGCGGAGCACAATAAGCTGAAGCGGGTGGGGGGCGGTGATAAGTCTAAATCCTCGCAGAACGTTAGTCCTAGGTTGACTCGGGGTAACGCGAACCAGAAGAAGTCGCCCGTGCCTGGTAAAAGGGTGCCGTTAGTGTCTAGCAGCAGCAGTAGTAGCAGCAGCAGCGACGCCACCGATACCGATTCTTCCGACGCCAGCGACTCTAGCGACGATGACGACGAGGAGGAGGGTAACAGCTCGAGCGACTCCAGCGACTCGTCCTCCTCGGAGGACGGTCAGGAGGGACGCGTAGTCGAGTCACCAAAACCAAGGGTTCCGTTCTCTTGCGATCTCAGCGAGGACAAGCCTTGGGGTTTTGCCGCGGCCGCTGCTAAGCTCAACGTGGAATCGCCGTTTTTTAGTAACATTAACAATACCTTCGGTGCTCCGTTGCCTAAGCTCGACGTAGGTGGCACGCCGACGTTCGGTTTGCACATACAACCGGCCGCGAACGCTATTTCGGACGGCAAGAAGAAGCAAAAGAACGAACGCGCCGGTAGTATTACACCAGGCGGTTTCGCCAACATGGACAACAAAGTCAAACCCGGTGCTGGCCAATTGAAAGGCTTGTTCGACGGTTTGAGCCATTTTTTTTCAGTACCTACCAATAGCAGAGCGAGATCTGGCGCACCCGCGCCTAATTACGCTCCCGATAGAAGAAAACGGCCTAACGCGGACGACGCGAGCAAACCGAGCAAACCGAGCAAGCTCCCGAGAGTCGTACAGAGCAACAAAATGGACAAGTCGCCCGTAACCGGTAAATCGAAAGAGAAGAAGAAAACGGAGTCGCAGGACGATGGGCCTAGGGTACCCAGACCTGGGATCTTCACGCCTTCCGACGAGAGTTTATTCGTCGGCTCGTTGAACGAGAAATTACCAAAAATGACACCGTCGAACCTGGTGAAAACCGCGGTGAACAGTAAAAGGCACGAACACGAGAGGAGAAAACTGATGAAGGACGACTCGTCGTTGGTCAAGTGCGCCGCGACGGACGCGTTGTCGCCGTCGTCCACGAGGCACGATCACCTTTCGCGAAAGAGAAACACGCTCCCGGAAGCGAATCAGACACGCCACCCTGTGCCCGCTGTTTCGAAGTCCGGCCTGTGTTCCGATTCCGTGAAATCAAATCCTAGCCTAAAATCCAATCCACGAGCCTGTACTAGCGCCACCACCACCAACACCACCACGACACCCCGCGCGACACCCTGCTCCACCAGGAAGGGTAAGAGTCTATCCCCGATCCGTTCACGAGTCCCTAACCTCGATGATGCACCCAAGTCGCAAAAGAAGAATTCCCTCTAATCTAATCCTCGCTCACCACCACGTGGATGTGTTGGCGGTGTGGTGTGGTATATGATGTGTGTGAACATGTGCGTCTGACACGTAACTTCTCTTCCAAGATAACGTGATTGTTCTCGATTAAGAATCTCGAGACGGTAATTTACGGACCCGTTACGGTATCCTTATTCAATTTTTACATGGTGTACGATCGCTGTTACATAGAGAACAATCAGGTTCTTCGATAGGATGTTTATCAGTTATACATGGTGTAAAACCAATGGAAAGACACGGTAAATGTTTGAACAATTCTGAATCAACGAGGATTTCGCTTTTCCATTCGACCGGTTAACGGACCTAATTTCCATACGTTTTACACTAGTCAAATTTACGTGGTTATTGCATGTTACTAATGATGTTATTACTTGGCTCTGGCACACTTACTTTCCTTTAATCCATGCCGCATCTTGGCGCGCGGAGGAGCTATATTTTATTCGTAGCGTATTTATTTTTTTGCAGTGTATGTATATATGTTTTACATTGTTTGAGTTACGACGATTCATTATTAGAATCGAACAGAGAGAAGAAATAGTTTTCAATTTAACTCTTTATTTCGAAGCTCGTTTGTCATATGCTCCTGCGTCTTGTCACGATCCTGGTTATAAATAGGGTATACGATTAGTGCACGCTCACAAATGCACCCGTACACGTAATGTTCTGCACACTTTCGTTCATTGGATTTTTTGTTACATGGTTACCAAAGAGCTCGCGAAAACTTTGAATCAACATCAAATTCGTACGAATCGCGAACACGACTCGACGAGAAACATCGGGATCAGTGTATCGTTAATAAGTGTAGAATAGCTGAGACTATCGAGAAACTTATTCTTTATCCAAAGTATGCGTCGCATACCGTCGATAACGTCGTACGAAACTCGAACAGAAATTGTGTCACACATCCCTCGCTCCTATTCCCACGTAAAACGCAAAGTAACCGTACCGGTCAGTTTTCCAGGACGAAGAAATGCGGCACTGGGTGGCTAATATCGCACTCAGCCGCCTGGTGTTAATCACACCGGATGCTACCTGCTGCTGCTGACGTTTAGCAGGCACTGTTGTTGTAAAACTCGCCGGCCTCCGCCGTAAAATAATGCCCTTTTGCCATCGAAGAGCCAACTTTGATACTCTGCCAACACATCCCACAAAATACCTGCCCACAGCTTTGCTTTTGGATACTACTACTCACAAATATTAACAGCTATTCGTTCGTGGTCGCAAAACTTACTACTTGATCGAGATTGTCCGTGCACTGGTTAATAGTAAGCTTGGCAACTAAAGTAATATCGCTTTTGTGGCCTACAGTGTTTTTTTTTCTTTTTTTTTTTTTCTGTTTTCTCATCCATCGATGTGTACTAATAATCACACCCCTTCAGTTGCGTTCTATACAGCCAACCCTCCTGTTACACGGTTAATTCGTTCCGTATCGTATCAAATCAGGGATCATATTACATCAAGCGTTAACTGTTATAAGAGGGTTGACTGTACCATACGTTTTATAATTACGTTCCCGTCGAGAGTACGTTGGTTTAGCACAAAACGTTTGTATCCAGTATCGCGTCTGATATCGTCCAATTAGATTACAAGAGTATTTACAACGCGTTAGAGTATCTCACGTTTCGTACGTTGATTTTTCCAGACATCGCGATTTAGAACATGAATATCGAACACCTTTTCGAACGAGGATCTCGGTGAACTTTACTTCCATCGTTCTAATTGTCGCGAGAGGACGCGTACGACCAGAGCTAACACTCCTCAATTCTGTTTACAGAGGAAGAACCGATTTTGCCTCAGCACTTGCCACCGGGGGTCACGCAAAAGGATGTCGATCTGTTTAAAGACGCTCGGGACAAAGCGGCACGGTTGACGGTCAGCAACGGAGACGACGTGGAGGCCGTGTCCGCGAGTCCTGGGCACAATGGCTCGAGCACTGGCCCGAGAAACCCCGCGGCCATTGTCTTTGGCCGATACGAAGTGGAAACGTGGTATTCCAGTCCGTTCCCACAAGAGTACGCAAGATTACCAAAACTATTCTTCTGTGAATTTTGTCTCAAATACACGAAGAGTCGGGCAGTGCTCGACAGACACATGGACAAGTGCCAGTGGAGGCATCCACCGGCCACTGAAATATATAGGTGTAATGGACTATCTGTTTTCGAGGTTCGTTTGGCCATTTCATTCTCATATATTTAAAGCTTTCACGGATGATACTAACCGAGGCTTGCAAGTATAAATCAAAATGTATATCTGTATGTTATTTATAACCCGTGAAGAAGCCAGTGGCAACGTTGACGAAACGACAGAGAAGCCTCGATTAGTATCATATAATTCTCACTTCAATTTATGATGCCATTCCTATCCATCAATGTAATTTTAATTTTTTTCGTTTTAGATTGACGGCAACGTGAACAAGATTTACTGTCAAAACTTGTGTCTGTTAGCGAAATTGTTTTTGGACCACAAGACTTTGTACTACGACGTGGAACCGTTTTTGTTTTATGCGGTGACTAAGAACGACAAGTACGGTTGCCATTTGGTCGGTTACTTTAGCAAAGAGAAGCATTGTCCGGCGCAGAGATACAATGTGTCGTGTATCATGACTCTGCCGCAGTATCAGAGGCAAGGGTTCGGAAGGTTTCTCATAGAGTTTAGTTACCTTTTATCCAAGGTTGAGGGAATTCCCGGTACGCCGGAGAAGCCTCTCTCCGACCTTGGTCGCGTGTCGTATCACTCGTTTTGGAAAAGCGTCGTGCTCGAGTATCTCGATGCACACAGAGACTTCACGGAGATTAAACTGGGAGACATAACTAAGGAGACTGGCGTGTCCGCTCACGACATCGCGACCGCCATGCAGCTGTTGGGATTCATCAGATCGGTCCATTTACCCGGTGAAGGGAACTCTAAAGTGGCTGTGGTAGTCGATTGGAGCAAGGTAGACGCCCATATGGCGAAAGTGCGAAAGAGTTCCCGTATCAAATTGGATCCCGATTGTCTACGATGGATCCCTCTGCTTACGCAGATTCCAAATCCATATCAAAGTCCGGAGGAAAGCGCTGATACCAGTTCGGAGTCTTCTCCCATAGCGGAACTCAAGCAACCGCCTACGATCGTCGAGAAGATTCAGAAAGTGAAGATCAAAAAGAAACCCAGAGGAAGAAGATTGGGGCAGAGGAGGTCGTCGCCGTCGAAACAGAAGACTTCGCAGAAGTCTGTTGTACAAAAGGATGTTTCCAACGAGATGAAAGACGCGAAAGAAACGAAGGAGTCGAAAGCGATGAAAGATGGGAAAGAGACGAGAGAGGCGAAAGAAATAAAAGAAGCGAAAGAGGCGAGGGAAACCAAGGAGTCGGAAAAAGAGGCGCGGGCTGCTGCTACTGAATCCACCAAAGAGCCGATGGAAGTCGAAGTGAAGAACGTTCCGACGACGCCAAGGAATTCTCGGTCCGTGACCACGTCAAAAAACGCGAATTCAGTGAAAGTAACTCCTGCGTCGGCGATAATGACGACGTCGAGGCGAAGGATCAGAACGCCGAAGGCTGCTGCGGCAGAGTCAGTGGTAACTCCTTTACGAAAACGTAAACATTCCGAAAAGACTGAAGTTGAGGAAAAGGAGGAGAAGACGGAAGTTAGTTCGAGGAAGAGGACTCGCGAGTCGTTGAGGGAAAAGGAGAAGGAAAAGGATAAGGAAAAACCGAAGGAAAAGGAGAGAACGAAAGATAAGGACTCCTTGAAGGACAAGGATAACGTCGCTGAAGTGGAGAAGGCGTCGCCTAAGGTAACGTCGAATTCTTCGTCGGCGGTGCACAAACCGGCGAAGAAACAGTGCAAAGTGGACGACATCTTGCTGAAGGTGACTAGTCGTCAGACCAAATATTTGCAAGCGAAACAAGCGAAGGAGAAGAAGACGACGGCGGCGACAGAAGATGGCCAGTGCAACGGAAAAGAGGAAACAAAGGACGTTAAGACTTCGCCCATGTCGAGGCGAGGAAGAGCGAAAGCTGAGAAGGAAACTTTGAAGATGCCTCAGCTGAAACCTGAGAGCCCGACGAAAGGTAGAACCGTTAGTCCTGTGATACCTCCTCCATCCTTGTCTCCGTTACCCGACACGGAGAAGACCGACGATTCTCCAGAACGCAAGCTATCGCCTGTTCCGGAGTTACCCTCTGCCTCGAAGGAGGATAACGCCGAAACGAGCAAGAGCGACAGCGTGGAAAACAGCGAACCACCCGTTCCGCCTGAAACGGAAACGGCGTCCGCGAGTCCGGGCGAGTACGAGGGCGGGGACGAAGACGAAGGAGAGGAGGAAGTACCTGCACCGAGACCAAAATCCGTGGCACAGTGTCCGAGCATCCCTGAAAGCAATCCTACCGAGGTAACCGAGAAGACGACGGAGGACACGCAAGAGAAAGAACCGGAGGCAGAGATCGAGAAGCCCCTCCCGCAGAAGGTAGAGTCGGAACCGCAGATCGTGGAGGAACCGAGCGAACCTTCGAAGGAATGTGATAAAGATTCAGAGACTGAAAAACCGATTTGTAGCCCCGAAACGTTGAAATTGGTACCTGAAGTTTCTTCACCTAAGGAGGAAGAAAGTGAGAAGTTAGAAGCCATTACTCAGGAAGAAGATAATAGCCCTAAGGAAGAGACGATCTCCGAGAGGTTAACGCTCAAAGATTGCAAGGAGGAGTTGACACGGCCAAAGATAGAGACTTCTCCCGCGACTCCCACGGAAAAGAAAGAGCCGTCTGTTATCTCGAATATCGCGTCGCCGGAAACCGAGCCGCTCACGCCACAGGAGAAAACCGTACCTATTATAGAGCAGCAGGAAACCATGCATCTTCAAACTCAACCGGAGGAGATGAAGCAAAATTCGCCAGAGAGCGGTAAAACGACGCCTCACTTGGAAAATCCCGGTTCTGTGAAACGGACACCACCCTCGCAGCCAGACTTACCGTCTATGGGGGTTTACACGCCCGACTCGACCACGAATTCGGTGCACTCGTTGCATTACGGTCAGTGCGACTTGGACGTCAGTCAACTGGGTCTGGAGTCTCCTACCTCGATAGCTAGCGACCTCGCGTCTCAAAACAGCGTCGAGAGGCCACCCAGCGCAGTGCCATCGATGCCATCTACGGTTACCGCTCCGATTTCCGTTCCCATGCAGATACCAACACCTGCTTCTTCCGTGCCTGTAAATATATCACCGCAAGTTCAATACGCTGACTGTTCGATGCCTCAGCATACCCCACCAGCGCACGTCAGCATTCATCCGATGCATCAGCCTCACACGCCGCAGCCTCTTCAGCAGCCCAGGACACCGCAGTCGCACACGCCTCAAAGCATACCGACGCAGAGCCCCCAGCCGCTTCCTCAGAGCCACACGCCGCAACCGATGCCTCAGTCTCACACGCCGCAGCCTATTCCTCAATCTCACACGCCTCAGCCGATCCCTCAGTCTCACACGCCGCAGAGTATACCGACGCAGAGTCCCCAACCTTTGCCTCAGTCTCACACACCGCAACCGATACAATTGTCGTTGGGTCAACAAACGCAGAGCCAAAGTATGGCGCACAGTCAGTCCCAACCACAGCAGCAACAGCAGCAGCAGCAGCAACAACAACCACCGCATCCGCAGCAACAACAGCAACAGTCGCAAACGCAATCTCATAGCAATAAGAGAGCCAGCGGTTCACAGACCACCCACAGGTCGAGGTCAGCCCAACAGAGTAGCAGATCTCATCGAACCACACCTCCCACGCCGCATACCCAAACCTCTTCTCAACACACGACTTCTCACACGAGTCACACGACGGTGGCGCACACAACCCACGTCCCGCCGCAGTACCAACAGTCCTCGTCGATGAGCGTACCGCCAGTACCGCATCCGCACTCTCATACGCACGCAGCTCATTCGCACAACATGGCCGTTATCTCCCAAGGGAACTACATGGCCGTCGCCTCGCAGACTTTCCCCACACAGAACACGTACGTGATACAGCATAGGAGCAGCAGATCTGGCGCTCCAACGCCCTGCACTACGGCAACCAACTTTTACATACAGACTAGCGCCATGCCTCCGCATTCGCACACGCCGGCGCCTTCCCTGTCGGCCTCTGGAAATCATCAGACCACCAACTCTTGCAGCCTAGCGAAATTGCAACAATTGACGAACGGTTTGGATATGATACCGCCTACTCCGCCGCCAGCGATGAATCTGACGCCACCGCCGCCAATTCCGCACACCATGACGCCGCCGCAAACGTCGAGACAGTTGCCCACTCCGCCTCAAGTACCTCTCGGTTACGCGAAGAACTATTACAACGTCAATACTGTACCACCGCCAGGGACACCTGGACCGCCTAGTAGATCGACCTCGAGGTCGTCTGCGAATGCGAACATGGCGTCGCTCACTCAACCGTATCCCAGCGAGAGCCTGTACAGGCAAACCCTCGATCCTGGAAGTACCTGTCCCCAGATGCAGAGCGCCGCCAGCAGAGTCAGTCCAAACGTGGCGTTGAACACGAATCTCATGGCCCAGTACGGCTACCGAGTGGCACAACCCGCCACTGGCTATATGAATCAAGCAGCGCAACTCGGCGGCTTCATGAACCAGGCCAGCCAGCTCCCAGTGGGAGTTGTGAACGTACCTACGTATCCCCAGGATCCTCATCAGCAGAATCCAGCGGCGGTGTACACAACGTATCACGGTTACATTAACGGAGGCCTTATGCAGCCCCTGAACAGTTCGATGAGGCCACGCTAGCCCCACTGATCTGAACGCACAGTCTCCCCTAACCAGCAACGACGAAACCGCGTGAGAAATACGGGGACTCTTCGTGGCTCGTCGACCTAGCAACGATCACACTATCACGATCACGTCGGACAAGTTAACGCTCTCTTCGATACGATCTCCAACAACGCAAAGGGTAACTCCGAGTGACCGTCGTTGCTATAGTCGCGACAAGATCAACCAAACTGTCGAGAGTTGTCGATAGAACCTACTACTTCCATTCTGTACAGTCCGCTCTGTCTCGTTTTTTCTTCATTGAAATCTCTAGGCACGCGGTGCTTTGATTTTGTCCCGACCATAGCACTCGTTACTCCCTTGCATTTACTCCCACGCTCGTCCATCTTTCGAACTATTACGGTAGACTGATCTTTCTATCCAAACGAATCGCGTATGTATCAATTTACAGGCACGTTACTCCGCCGTCGAGTCTGAACCACGGTTTTTCTGCCTAGCCGCACTCTATCAAAACGTATTCGACGCATTGTTTTATTTTTCTTTTTTTTTTTTTTCCTTTGATAGTAATAGTTATCCCGGAGACTCGAACGCACTTCAGACCACGCGTGATCGATAGATGTGCTTGTGCGTTCCAATAACCGAAGAGTTCGTATTAAAAGGATTCTTAACTTGTCGATATATGTATATGCATGGGATACAATCGCGGTATCGAATAGTGAATTGCGAAGCATGGGTTCGTAACTTGTGCATTTATGAAACTAATATGTACCTTGAGCGTTGATCTGTCGATCGATCAAGGTGAAAAGATATATATATATATATACGTATATATATGTATATATATATATACACAACAGGCGTGCACACACACACATACACACACACACACATACCCACACATTTATACACACATTGTATGTATACATATATATATACACATTTATATATGTATACTTTTTCCTCCCATTTTGAATCCACGATCGACAAAGCGAATACCTATTTTTAAATAGGGCATTCCCTCCTGAAATCGCGACAGTGTTACGTTTTGTGTATAATAGTATATATATATATTATATATACATATATATAAATACTTACAAAGAATATTCTGTTTGATATTATCGATTGTTGAACGTTGTTGTTTACGTTTTCTTCGAGGCACGCTGTACTTTACTGTATCATAAAATACTTACTGCTACGATCATTCGAATTGTATTATTACGAATTAATTATCACGATCGTCAAATCGGTTTCACCGTCGACGCGTACACGTTGTCCATTCGCCGTTATTCATCATTTTTATCATCGGCATCGACCCGACACCCCTCAGTTTCTCGTTATCCACGCCTAAGCAACCCTGAACGCGATATCGCTCCTTTTTTTTTTTTTTTTTCGTGAATCATTACTATTATTTCTATGATTACTATTATCATTATTAATATTATTATTTCTATGATTATTAATATTATAATTACTATTATTATCATCACCAACACCCAACCACCCCCCGATATTCAGTTAATTTACTCGGTTTCAGACGCTACGTTACAAACGCATACAGCGGAAACACGCAGCCAGACAAACTATACAAACACACATACACACACACATGCGTGCGCGCGCGCGCGCGCGTATTCGTTCGTGTACTCCCTATTGTATGTAATGTTTTTATTATAATCTAGGTACTTTGAACGAGAGGCACACACAGACACACGTGTACACATGTACACGCTAGTTCGAAGAAGGGTTATGACTGCGTAACATAGGAGCTCTTCCACGGAGCGTCGCGAAAATTTATGCTAAAATTATTTTTTGTATCGAATCGTGAAGAGAAAGAAAAAGGCGAGAGGAAAAGTCTCGCGCGCTTCCCTTCGACCTGTCTGTGGGAAAATTTATAAACAAAACGACAAACAAACAAAAAAAAAAAAAGAAATGGTGCTCGTTCGTGTACTTTGAATTGTAATTTCCCTCCCTCGCGTCGGCGACGCTTCGCGGAACGGTCGCGAACGAAATAATAATAATAATATATTTATGGTACGTTACGAATTCAATTTTTTCAGAGACGAGACACGACGATAAGAATTTGTGCGAGAAGGCAGAGACTCGCTGCCTGGTTTTTAGCGTAACTCTTTAAACGGATAAGAAAGGTCATTAATAGTGTAAAAATACACCAATATTTATTGTACATAGATCTAAAAAAAAAAAAAAACTACTAACAAATAAAAAGAAATCAAAAATATGGACTTTTTTCGAGATAACTGCACGAGGTCACGTACTGCGTCTCCCACACACTAGTAGCTGAACAAATCCTTCGTTGGTTTTCTTCAGCCTCTCTCGTTGCTTGTTGATCGTCTATCTTCTTTTTCTAGGATGACAATTTTTTATCGTAGACGAAGAAACGAAGAGACATGATTAATTCTACCGCGGTAATCACCTTAATCTTAGTTTCCTTTTTCCTTGACGTCTTTTCTTTTCAGCGTTCGCCAGGTCTATGTACTTTTTTCTTTGTTCCGGGGACATCTTAGTCCACAGTTTGCCAGCAGCCCGTGCGATCACGGTTACGGGCTCCTTGGGCGTCTTACTGCGTAAGCGTAGGAAGAAGATGATGAAGGGATTAGTACATCGACACGTTACCCGTTCGCTCCTGCTGGTGCGAGTGTTGGAAGCGTTGGCAGCCCTTTTGTTCTTTCGGGGACGGTCATCTACGCTACCCAAAATGAAGAAATGCAAAGTACGCCTTTATGTATTATATCTTTAATGATTCAGCCAAGTCACTATCTCGCTAATTTTATTTGTAGACGAATCAAAAGTCTCTTCTGTATTTCTGTGCTTTTTTTTTTTAGTTTGAACATCCGTTGAACATAGGAAAACAAAAGAAACTTTTGGTTTACGCTCCAAGAGAAGCCAAAATTGATCCAATCAAAGTGAACCAAAAGAACCATAAATTGTCTTACCCGTCGGCCTGCTCCTTCTTCCGATCTTTCCGCGGTTTGGGTGGCTGTGTGGATTTGGTGTTCCCCATTTTCTTCTCGCAGGACTTTCGCTATGTTCCTAAAAAAATCCTTATCGTGTACGCTGCATTACTTGACAATTTTTTATATCGAGAAAGTTTGCCTGAACCGTGGTCGAAATGACATTGTCACTCTTCTCTTGTTTCCTCGTGAGAAACAAAAGGCAAACAAAAATGTACAATCATTGGATAATTCTGAGCAGGTTAAAGAAAATATTGGACACTCCTTTGGGTGGTAAAATCAGATTTTATTGGTCACGTATAAAATGTTAGGACCTCGTACAATTTCACATTTATCTCGCGTTTAGCGCCAGCAGAACTAGTATAAAATCACAGACTTAATGGCTAGAGGTTTCGTAAACAGAGTATGGGACACGCTCCACATGAATTACTTAAATTGAGAGATTCGTATAATTTTACAGTTCTCCGCCAGCTTGAGCAGCTTTCTTAGGTTTCTTGTTCCTATTCCATTTATCACCACAGTAACAGGCTTCCTTTTGCGCGTCCATGTAACTCTTACATCCCAGAGCAGTCGTGCCTGTAAACAGCATTTTCGCGGCACCTTTGCATGTGTTTATGATAGCGGATGTTTGATATCCATCGCAGTATCTGTACAAACATCTTTTAAATTCCAAATCGCAGCTCTCCTTCACTGAATTACAGGTATCGTAGCAAATGTCGTGTGCATCGCAACATTTGGTCATTTCCGCTAACGGCAAGTATTCTTGGTTTATCTGAAACCAATTGAATTAATTAATATACATTTCCCGCCAAATCAGTCGATAAATACGTCTAATTAGTTCATGGTAAATCTGGCAACGATACGATAATTCGATTTCGATGTACATAGTTTTCACTAAAGACAACTGTGACCTGATTCAGAAAATGTTCACACCTCTATTCCTAAAGAGCCGCATCCGTTGCTTTGTGGTTTATGATTCCAATCTGGTTTTGGCGTGATACCTGCAATCAAAATATTCGCGCTAAAAATTAACGACCAATCGGCCGTGACCATGTCAGAGGAACATACATGATAGTCATACGCTTCGTCACTCGCTATAAATACGCAAAGTTTCTTAAATTATAATTTTATTGCGTGGTGTATTTGATATTGTTAGACGTGTAAATTACAATTACGTAACGAGTTAACGTGGCTTGGAAAAAAAATTAATTTATTATGTAGATAAGCCGAGCGAGTTAAAACGTTATCAAATGATAGATTCTAACCAATTGTAATACGACCTTAAAAGAATTGTGGAGCAGCTTTAAGACTGGAGATAACTCCGGCGTAAAAATGATGATAATCGATAACAGGTTATACCTACCTCCTGGACATTTGAAAATGCAGTTTTCTTCCACTGCTGCGTCAAACACTTCGTGTATGTCCTTGATTTTCCTTGCTACTGTAATTGCATTCTGAAATAAATCCTGGAAAACTGTTTCAGCTGCCAATACGGCGTCCCTTAAGTTCGACAGTAAACCAGCTCCGTAGCCAGACCATGCGTAAGCTAGAAACGTCAACACGTAAACTAGGATTTTTCGATATTGAGAAAAATCCATCCTTACGCGTTGTCGACGCACCACTGACACCACTGTTTCACCGGTCTGTAGATATTTTTAGGTGAATCGAGTCGCATACGTGTGCACGATCGTGTACTCTTAATCACCAACGACGAAATAGTTTTTACGATTACCTTTCGTCACACGGTATATACAGAGCATTCCATACCTAGCTGCTGATGGTAATTTGAATACGTTACAAACCAATCCTAATCATTATTTTTCCATTATCGTATCGTGTTTCTCGTAATTTTGCAATTCTATTAAAAAATTATTCAAGTTTCGAGTCGAACTATCGAACGATATCATTTCTCTGAACACCTGTTCTTTTGGATCTTTTATCCTTATTAAACTGTATATAATAAAATCTTAAGAAAAATCAAAATTCGTAATGAAGGAAAATTATGAATAACTTCAATTACCTGTGCATATTTCACATTTATTAATCAATTGATCTAAAAGAGTCTATCTCGTTTCAATAATAATTACAACAATCTTCGTGGGTTACTTAAGTAACAATTTTTATTACATTAAATAAAACAAATCAATGTATAAATAATTCTTGCAAAAACAGGATTGGGTGGCGTGTACATTATAATCTCTTCTGAAGTTCTCCGCTGGCGTACAGTTTCTTCACATCTGTACCTCCTCCTAGACATACTTCTTTTACAAATACTCGGGGTACTGTTCTAGCTCCAGTCATTTCACCTAATATAGATTGAATTTCATCTCCATCATCCCTCTCATCCAATTCAATGGCGGTGTATTTTTGGTTCAAGCTATCAAACACCTAAAACAATATCAGAATAAACAGAATGTAGAGTAATATATATTACTATAATCAAGATAATAATAATACATGAACAAAAATTACCTCCTTAGCCATTTTACAATATGGACATTTTGTTTTAGAGAATATCACTACTGTGTTGGAAGCGATGAGTTGGTTAACTTGTTCCTTCGTCACAGTCATGACTCTTTCCTCAGTTCTAGAAACTGAATTCATAAAATTAGGGAAAGAAATTATTAACGAAACGGTACAATGATACCTGCATTGCAGTTTCAAAGTCGTTAAATTATTTCAAACGTAAAACTGAACATAATTCTCGTAAAATTAACGACTGCAAAACTTCATCACCTTTCTCCCAGGCTTCATAATTCGGGCTATTTTCGAGAATTATATTCGTGATGCTGCTGATAAAGATCGGCGATATTTTATACATATTGGAGTGAAATTTTCTTTTAAAAAACGAAAACATTTTTGGCGGTTCTTGCAACGTCATTTTTTACTTTTTAGGTTAGTGATCGAATAAAAGACTGTTGCGAAGCGGGAACGGAATTCAATTATCGAAGTAGGGCATTTAAATATGAAGTTTGCGTTTCGAATTCGTATCACTTTTTACTTATACACAAACAATTTATTCGAAAATTGAATGAACGACAAGCACAAACACTAATGAGCTTAAAATTTGAAGTACAGAATAAATTCAATATTTATTTGTAGCTAGCAATACTTACAATTGTTTAAAGGATGTGGACCGTTCCAAAGCACAAATGAACTTCAGAAATTGCAATTGAGAGATAATACTTCTTCAAAGAGGGAACGATAATATAAATAGTTAAAGCTCCGTATGAAATGACTCAGAATTGATTCATAAGACTCCACCTTCACATTCTAGTGAATTTGAATAATCATCATTCAACGAGATGAATTTGATAATACAATTAAATAGTTGAAATTGCGACAGATCTATAAAGATGTCGAATAAAATTATGTTTAATAAATAGAAAATAAAAGATATTTTCTAGAGAGAGATTTCCTTTAGACATCTGTATAGAGTTTACAGTCTATGGCTAAACGCGTATCCCCTAATCGCCGGTATCTATCTGACAAGACCTCATTCATTTATCGTTAGAAGAATTTTCCGGAGTAGTCCAGAATACAGATGGAAACAGAGCCATCTTGTGACGATGAAACTGTACTAATTTTTAAACCTATTTTGCCTTCTTAAACTGCTCTGTGATTATATACATTCAGATTCTATTTTTGTTGGGAAGATCGTTAGCGTAAGCTTGTATCATACGTATTCGAAAGATAATATTTACACAAATCGAAAGATGCCAAAAGTAAGAAGAAGTAAGAAGCCTCCACCTGATGGCTGGGAATTGATCGAACCAACGTTAGAGGAATTGGAGCAGAAAATGCGAGAAGGTAACAACGATATTGCACGATGGTTATATTTGTAATGTACAATATTTTTCTTTTTAACTGTTTAAAGGACAGTTTCTTTCATAATCATTTTTCGAATTACAGCCGAAACAGAACCTCACGAAGGCAAACGGAAACAAGAATCTTTGTGGCCGATTTTCAAAATCCACCATCAGAAATCACGTTACATATACGATTTATATTACAGACGGAAAGCCATAAGTCGCGGTTAGTATTATCACAAACTTACCATTACCCTCGTGTAAACTATATTCACTATGTTATTCTTTTTTTCAGAATTATATGATTATTGTTTGAATGAAAACATAGCAGATAAAAATTTGATAGCGAAATGGAAGAAAGTGGGGTATGAAAACTTGTGTTGTTTACGGTGTATACAAACCAGAGACACCAATTTTGGAACAAACTGTATTTGTCGAGTTCCTAAAGGAAAATTAGAAGAAGGTAGAATAGTGGAATGTATTCATTGCGGTTGCAGAGGATGTTCTGGATAATGTTTGAAAGTTAATGTGCGTGAAGGTGCCTGTGGTTGTACATTTATTTGTCTCGTTAACACACGATACCTCACGAGTTTCTAAGAACTCTATTGCATACCGACAATTAATGGAAGCATAAGTAAAGGTAAACGTTCAAAACGTGCACATTCCTTGCTCCAGTTCTGAATATAAAACCTATATAATTGCTACCAGATTTATTCATCATATTGTAGCGAGTAAGTTTTCCAGGTTGGAATATATTGCACGAGAACTGGGAATGTACAAACGAATAAACGATTCTTGACTTTGGAATAGGAAAAGCATGTTATGTTCGTTTCGCACGAAATATTTTTTATGCTTTGATGTCCAAATGTTTTCTATTTATAGGTGAGAAGTTTCCATTGAGTTTGTAAAGCGATCTGTAAAAGAATAAAAGGATGGGAGAAAATTGTGGTAATAATTTTTCACATCCGCATGAGCCGATTGCTACCTTTTGCGGTCATTTCTCAAAAATTACAAACCAATCTAATGATTTCCATGAATTTCAGCCAAATTAGTTTGATTCTTCTTATGAGCAGAGGTTTGCGTGCATTGGTTATTTAGTATAAAGAACTTTTTGCCGTTACGACAAACAGTAACTGGTAACGCGTTATTTGTTCCTGTGGTATCGCCACGATTCGCGTTAGCTCTCGGCGATAAGACTGAAAGAGCGGACCTGCAATCCTTAGCAGTTGAATCTGTCTTAGATGTTTGCGTGGCAGTCCCAATGATCTGCCAAGAATATTTAATGCAACAGTCGTGAACCGATTCTTCCTGATTATTTTCCTTAGTTAAACTTTCCAAAAGCGTGCGCGATGTCTGCGCGCCTCTACCCAGTACTTGCCACGAATACTTTATCCTGCAAGGGTGCTCATTTTTTAATTTATCATTATTCTCTGCGAGAGAGGACAGACGCGACCGATCCGTGTATTTCAAAATCTCCTTACACGTATCTCCCAATATACCTGGTGTTTTATTCGTCTCGAGAAATTGATCTGTATGTAGATTAGAAGCATTCATCGCGTTCCATTTGGCGGGAAACTGTGATTCTTTACTGTGGGGAATGATAGTCGACAATGTTTTCTTCGCTGCGTTATCGGTATTCGTCGATGCGAAGTTATGATACGGGCCAGTTAGTTGTTCTTTACAAGGATAGATATTGGTTTTTATCGTCGTCGCCATCGTTGCCGTCGATGCCGCTGCGACGGTTAGCGTAATCGGTACATTCGAAGTATTAATCTCCATCATTCGCATCTCTTTATCGAATATCGTCTTTAACGTATCCGCGGAGAACCAATCGATCTTTCGTAAATCGCTCAACGATTGAAAGGCGACGTTGTCGCTGACGCTCTCGCAGGTATTGTCTTCGTTTGAAACTTCCGATACCACGTGACCGACAGTCCTTGTTTCTTCTTCGCGTATCCGATGACTTCCGTTCCATTTATTGGCCTCGGTTGGATATTTACTCGTTGAAACGATTTTTTCACGCTTCTCGAATGTGGCGGCAGGTAAATCGTAAATCGTGGAGGGAAACGGTAGCATTGATTTTTTCTTATCTAGCGAAGTATGTTCGAAACGACCAAACACAGGAAAAGTCGAGCTTTTATCGATCGAACGAAACTGCTTCTTCTTCGAGATTTTCTTCTTCTCGCGGCAATTCGTGTTACCGTGATTCTGAAAACGCATCGACCGGCGTATTTTAATTCTTGTCTTTCTTTATTATTTATAAAAGGAGAATAGAGATAAGTAGACTGCGGATCTTGATGAAAAATGAAATCTTAGCAAGCGTACATACAAAAACTGAACTCGAACGAAAATTTAGTTTACTCTGGAAAATATAACGATACAAACATTACTCTTTCGATATTCTTTCGCGTTACTGCGTACTGTGTTCATTTTATAGTTTCTTGGACATTCGAATCTCCTATAAATAGATAAAAATCCGCAGTCTGGAAATAAGGAACACCTGTTCGGAGTGCAGAACCGTGCTCGTGTATCTCTTCACTGGGAGATGAGAGGGTCGTTTCAAAAGCGGTACCACAACGTTGTCGCTGGGTTTTCGTGGTTTGATAACTTCCGTTCTTCGTTGGGAGAGATTGGAACGAGCAGTTCCAGGTTTCTTTGTGAAAATGGTCTTCGCTATCGGCACTAAAACATTTTCGGTGATTAATCCGTGAGCTGGAACGGGTGACATTTTCGAGATCCGCAACACACGGTCGCCCTTCCCCGCGTGTTTAACGGTCATCTTGCTTTTCACGGTCGATCGTGCACCGTGTACTTGGTAATTTGGAATTTGATTAGAGGAGAGAACAGAGGAACGAACTGTACCGTAAACGAGGGTTAAAGGAACACGAGTGTAAACAAAAATATATCGATTCTGCGAAAGTGATTTCAGCTGCTTGTATTTTATCGCGGTTCAATTTTTTCGTTTGAATATTTTCATCGAGGCCCTTCGCACATAGAGATGTTACGTTGTCTCGTAATATCTCTTTACTTTCACACTGTTCTATATAGAAGGCCACCAAGGTGCGAAATCGGACCAACGACGTTTAACGTTTTCTTTCACCTCGTGTCCCCGAGGTTGTTCTTTATTTGTAAAAAATATAATAATATAATGACGACGCTGCTGGCAGTAGCGATAATGATTGCAACTGTGGTAGCGACTGTGGTACAGGCGACGACGAGAACGGTGGTAACAGCAACGGCATAACGACGATGTTTCACGTAACCGTAACGATAACTATATTATTTATCCTAAGAGTAACGATAGCGACGATAAATTATCGCAACAATAACAATTGCATCGATATGAATGTGTACCAACGTCGACACCGACGCCGTTCGCGCTGTTTCTTTACGACGTTGAACGCATAATATTAACGGTACAAAACGGTAAAAACAGCGACAAAATCAGTAAACTAACGTACGGAGGCGTGTAAGTATGGTATAATTGGAATGGTCTCGGTGTAGAGTTGGGCAGTGATTAATTTCCGACAACGATACATCTGTAATTTAGCAATCGTAAATCAATACGTGACGCGGTAATTCTTTGACATTTTTGCCCAACGCTGTATCAGAGGTACGAGCGTTTCCCAGAGATGAAACGAATAAACCAACGATATAAGAATGGATCCATCTCGACGGATGTCGCGTCGTCTCTCGTTTACATTTCGCGTGTAAAGACGTAGACGTCGCGTCGTGAAGTATGCCCGAGTACGCGCTCTTCCACGGAAAAGTTGCACGACGAACGCGTCGCTTATATCGCGATCGTTTCCTCTGCAACTTTCGAGAGACAGAGCGTACGTTGCATGCGCTTGCGTCATTGTTCGCGCGCACTATTGCGCGGCCTGTATATGTAGGTAGATTCGTTAGTCCTCTACTAATCTTCTAAGATATTGTTTGAATTTAATTGGGTAACGCGAACTATGTACAAAAGAACACGACCTTACCGTCGAGCCATTCGAACACGTTTCGCTCGACGCTTGGCCTGGTGGCCGTTGGTTTCGGAGCCGCTTATTCTATAAAATAATCGACGCTTCCTACCCTCGATATATACAAGTTTTGTTCGGCATATTCTCAAGGAATAATGTGCGCGCATTATCGAGCGCGTGACGCGCTGGTGCACGAACATTCGCAGGCACTCTTGTTAACGTAACGCGAATACATTGTACGTACTATATGTATATTTAAAAGGGCGCGACCTACGCTGGCCAGAGATCCGAATCGCGTGAATTGTAACCGCACGAACTATACGGAGCGAGGCACTTGAATCGGGTCGTCCGAGTAACTCGTTACTTTTTAACGATGGATGAAAATTCTTTGAACGAATCTCGATTGATTTCGAGAGAGGCGTGAATCTGATGTGAACGGTATCTTTTTTTTGTTCTTTCTACAACGATATCGTCAGTTGTTTACAGTACAATTTATAATACACGTTGTTTAGACGTTGTATACACGTTGTCAGTTGTTTACAGTACAATTTATAATACACGTACAATTTATAATATACGTTTTAAGTAAACATTTATGTAGACGAGAACGCGACGTTGTACAAACAAGATCGTACGAAATTGAATCGTCTAAAATGTAAGTTGAAAAGTTGGAGTTATTCGATCGATCCGTTTGAAATGCTTCGGCTCGAATAGAGAAATGTACAAGTGTACTTCTCGGTCGCTTTAACGTTTCCATTCGCCTGGTTTCACCTGGTCTCTATCGCGTTTTGTGCTACGATTTCCTCGGTACGGTCCTTCACCGCCGATAGGGTATAACCTCCTACGGTACTTACCTCTAGCTATCTACCTATTTAATCAGCCATCCACCTGACTTGCCATTGTTTCCTCTTTCTCGCTCGATGGCACGGATAAAACGAGCGAAGCGATAAAAATTCCTCTCAAAGGTTTAACGCTCGGTTCGATGGCACGTGCACACGAATGTGTAATCAAACGGCCTGTTGAGTGATAGCGTTCGTTCGAAAACACTGTGCAGCAGCGTCTGGCCAACCAGACACGAGCCTTCTTTCGTTATGTACCGCAGAAGAGGACAGGGTTCTCGATAAAACAAGGTAAGAAAAAGAAACGGCGATTACGAATTCCGTGTACCTCTGACCGTGTCTGTGCTCGTACTCGTGTTTGCGTTCGTGTCAATAAGGTACGTGGATGTTTCTCGGGGTGGCCCGACGCCTGCAGATCTTGCAAACGGCGACGAGACACGCCAGCCCGAGAAGAACGGCGAGGCTGGCGCCTAAGCTAGCACCCGCCCATCCAGCAGAGCCAACGACGCTAGCCAAACCTCCGATCCCGTTGCCAGATCCAGCAGCCTTCCCGCGACCACCGACGGCATCCGCGCCGCATGTCTCCGCGGACTCGTCATTCGGTTCCTCTGATATCGCCAACAGTCCGCTACCATTGTTTGTGTTTCGATACAGAGACTTAGGCTCTGGCATCGGACAATTTACCACTCCGTTGCAGAGGAGCCTCGCCGGAATGCAACCAGCGTCGCCGGGACACTGGAACCCGCAGAACTCCTCGAGTTTCTGCGTGTTTAAGTTTCCAGACGCGTCGCGAGGCAGATGATAGAGCTCCGTCCAAGCGATCTTGAAGGCGGCTCTGGCTGGAGCCATCGAGCCGGTGAACTGAATAATCACGGCAGGCCACTCGGAGTCCTCCTGCTGGTGATCGGTCGGCGACGAAATCTGTGGCGGAGAATACCCTTGCTGATGCGTCTGCGACTGCATGGGATCCGTGTTGGAATTTGCGTCGCCGTTAGCTCGATTCCCAGGTGCGATCTGCGCCGCTGAGATGATGGGCATCTCTCTGACGTAGCTCACGTTCTCGCCGCAGATGCCCAGGAACGGCTCCGCGCTGCCAGGCAGGAAGATCTCGAGCTTCCCGTCCTCGCAAGATCTCGAAGCGAACTTGATCTTGTCGAAGTGCAACCAGACGTCCCTCTCCCGATTCACGCGCAGCTCCCAGATGCATTTTATAGACCTAGGTGGGGATACGTAACCGAGAGCTTCGTAATGAGGGAACTCTATCTCGCCGTCGGTGGTGGCTGGGAGAATCGTAGGTCCGCAGAGGGGACTGTGAGCAAACTCGTACCTCGCCTCGAACAAGGGCGAGGGCTGCTTGAAGTAGCTGGTGGCAGCGTGAGTGCCGTCCACCAGCAGCTTCAACTCTAGCTTCTCCCCGCGTGAGACCACGCGAACCACAGGCTTCCCTTCGACGGTGGGTCCGTTGGCGATCGACGATCGACAGATGCAGTGACCTTTGTTGTTGTCTTGTTGCTGTTGGTACGGCTGGCGCTGATGTTGCTGCTGTTGCTGCTGATGGCTCTGGTAGGAGTGCTGATCGCCGTTGACCACTGGCGGCTCGCGAATGATCAATCGGTCCACGTGACTGTCCCAGCAGTGGCCGCACTGCGCGTACGGATGCTCCTTGAAGGAAACAGAGTCCACGGTGAGTATCACGCGCGCGAACAGTCGTTTATCAGTGACGAAGGTGTAGGTGCAGGAGAGATCGGCGGGCGGATCCCCCGATCGCTTGTAAACGAGGGTGTTTAACGGCGATCGAAGTTGTCCGGAGCGCGACTTCCAAGAGGCGAATGTCTCGTCGCACTCCGTGCCAACCACGGGCTCGCCGAATCGCGTCGCGTTGAAGAAATCGTAATGAGCCCAATAGTAGAGAGAACTACCGGAGTAGCTTCCCGTTTTGCTTTCGAACTTGACGAAAAGAGCGTTGGAGCTAGAGACGAAGTCGTGCTTCTCCATGGGCTTGCTGAACGTGTCGCAGAAGGTCTTGATGATCTTCGCGTCGTCTGGCCAGTCGGCGTCGTAGAGGGTCAGGCTCTCCCCGCAGTCGCCGTCGTAGGGTTGTATGGGCGACTCGATTCGGTTCACGCGAAAACTAGGAAAGTAGAGTCTAGCGATCTCGCCAACTCGACCTTTTAGGAGGTAGGTGCAGCTGGTGTGCGGCGGATACCAGTGAGCCACAGAGAGGAATATCCCCTCGTTGCCCGTGTGAAGGGACTCGCTGTTTAGCAGCCAGTCGCAGCTACCGTTCCTCACGCCTGCGGTCTCCATGTGTCCAGGCCAGTTGCCCACGTTGAAGTGAAATCCTGTGTTCAGAAGAGGTCCTGCCGGCGAGGAGATAAACTCCACGTAAAGGTCCTCGCTGGTGCCTATTATGCTGTACGGGAACTTCCCCATACCGCAGAAAGTGCCGATCACCTGGCTGTTGTTGTCCTTGCCGTCGTACACGCGTATATAATCGTACGGGCAGTGCTCCGAGCCGGAGCTTATGGGCCTCATGGGGCAGGTCATTATGTTCTCGCATCTTTGACCGTCGATATTGAACTCCTCGTTCTCTATGTAGAGCTTGATGAAAGGTAGCCGCGTGTTCAGGCGATACTTGCAGTGCAACGCGCGAGGATAGATACCAGGATAGGCTGGGCTCTGTACGTAACACGTTTGCAGTCTGCAGTCCTTGAACACCCGTTCGCAGTAGCTCCCGGGCACGATCTCGCCCCTTCGATTCGGGTAAAGTTCCGGATGTTGGCCATGCCTCAAATACTCCCCGAACTGCTGCTCGGTCCTGGTGTCGAAGCTGAAGTACGTTTGATCCGTGAAGTTCTCCGCGTGGAAGATGACGCGGACGAAACTCGTCTCGGAGATGAACGTCTGCGGCTGCTCCAACTCTCCGCAGTACATTCCTGGGTCCTTTCGATTGCTCAGGCCTGTCTTCGTGTTTCCATCTACGATCTGAAAATGGTACGACGAGGTGGGGTCAGTTTATCTTATTCGTTGGTCTAAGCTCTATATGACTGAATAACATTTTGTTGAACTATTTTTAAGCCACGACGGTTATAAACAACTCGAAGATGTACCTGCAAGTAACCTCCAGAGCAGGTGGTAGCATTCTCCACCACACCAAGCTTGAACTTTTTGAAGCGCACGCGCAGAATCCAATCCCGTGGTGATCCACGATACCCTCGAAAGCGGTACCAGCAAAACAGAGGCTTTCCCCAATTCGCTGAAGTCACAGCCGGACTCGACACATTATCGTATATGTCTACCGTCTTATTGCAACGTCCTCGATCCGCTGAAACAGAACAATATACGTCATCATGTTTGCTGGCAACGGCACAGAAACTTGCTCGTTTTCTACTCAGTGCTGTAGTTGAAGAAGAAGAGTCTATGCTCGTCGGCGAGGCTGTGCTTTGTAGACAAACTATGTTAAGTACAAACTTTGGTAACGTTTTTCTAGAGAAGGAGGAAATGACACTCTGACGTATGACGCAAAAGTTGAACGACATATTGAAGTACTCTCAACGAATGCTCTCAATTGAACGAGTAGTTTCGGTAAGTCTAATTTGATTTTGCTGCTTTGGTCGTGATAACTCGAGATAGCTGGATAATCTGCGCTTCACAAGACATAACGTTCTATTGAATAGTGATCTCAATCCTCAACCCAGTAAACGCTCATCTCCCCCTCTGGATAATTGTGTCCTCCAGTCGAGAATTCTTGTTTTAGATGATAGATCGTACCGACACGTACCGATCCAAATACAGCACTGCTATTACCAGGAAACGAATCGACAGAGAGTGCGTTACCTCGGTGGATGGCAGCAGGACTGGGGGTGACCAACACGAAAAACAGGAGAGTGAAGATTCCCCAGTCCCAAGTCCTCGATACCATCGGTACGCGCATTCCAAGGTGTGCACCGCTTCGTCCCCCTCGAACCGTCAATCCGATTCCGCGTTTTCCCTCCTCAGCATCGCTCCTTTCCTTTCAAGGACCACCTGCAATCGGAAACACGACGTCGTTAGCATAATTTGGAACAGTTATCTCGTCATTTATCTCATTTATCGCGGAAAGAGTGGAGGATTCGATTTATTTAATATTCCAAATCAAATCAGTTTTCGTTAAATACTTGAGAACGATATGGGATAGTCGGGAATCGAATTCTTACTCGGCGCATCTCCGTCTTCGCGACCAAGTTATAAATTCTAATCTGCGGCCCGTAGACCGCGTCAAAGACGTGAATTCTCAATAGGAATTGATTTACTCGTTATATGGATTAACCAAGCCGGAAGTTGCTCGTTCCGTCGTTCGCTCCAAAACGGGGCTATAATTGGTTCAATCCGTGTTAACTCTCCTCTTGTTGATGGTTCAGGACCGAGCAAATCGCATGTTTTGCCTCCCTCTCTTTTATGAACGCTATCCCATATACTTTCACTCTCTCTCTCTCTGCTTTATTTATTATTATTTTTACCACAAGGGGTTCAAACCCTTTGCCGAAGAAATAAAATCGTGCCGCGGTGTAATGCCTTCTGAATCGTTTTCCAATAATAAATTAACAGTCGCGTTTCGTTAAATAACAAAATCTTGAAGGCTCTTTGGAAGGACCATGAAGCACACGATATAAATATTAGGAAGACCAGAAAGTAATGTCGTTTCTGCAAATGTCAATAGTTGTTTATAATTTATCAGGTCATTGTGTACCAATTGATTTTTATCGATCCGAGTTCGAAAATTTGCACACTAGATAGCAAAAGGTTGTTGGTAAAGAGTTGCGAACATAATTGATTGAAAATAAAAACTTGTTGCGAATTTATCTTTTAGAATTCAATGTAAACGACATCACTTTCTGGTCCAATACCTGATACAAGTACACAAATTTTTTGTTACAGATTCCAGAGGGGAATGTATATCTTCGATATTTCGGAAGTTTTCGTGCCCGAGAATGATTTTATTACGAATCAGGTCTCGAAGCTGCGTAATCTACCAGCGAATTCGACGCTTTGCCGATGCTCCGCGAAGAACAATGAAAGCGAGGAAAGCAACACCAAGATCCCCGCACGTCGGCGAGTACATCAAGCACGATACCGTTGACGAGGCGAGGGTGGACCAAATTTTTGCCCGCTTTCGAGAGATTTTTAGCGTTCAGCATCCGCGAAGGGATAAATGGAGCGGCAGGCATCGAAAAGAAAGGCATCGAAAAGAAAAGCATCGAAAAGAAAGGCATCGGAACGCCTGAAACCGACGTATCCCGCAGTCCATGAAAAAGTAAAACGAAATTACCGAATAGCACGTCTGGTCTCGCCCACTCGTTCGCGTTTCGATTAGCTAGGAATCACTGAAACGCTGCGGAGGTCGATGGAAATGTGTTCACTTTTGGTAGAATGGAGCAAAGTAAAACTATCAACGGATTTCAAGATATCGTATACAGACGAGGGGCTTCGCTTTCTCTAAACCCTTTTACCATCTACGAGTTGCGCCCCTAAAAATACTTGCACGCTCCGCAAGTACGCTACGCGAAATAGTTTCAGCGGTAACGAAAGCTAAGCTTAATGCGAACTAATACGCGACGTTCCTAACTTGAAAGTTGAATTCGTAATTCCTTGAATTCCTAATTGATATTTTAAAGATGTATCAATTTCCGCGATCGCGAAACGGGTTTCCGGCAACCGCCACGATCTCGCTTCGACGTACTTCGATCTCGAAGGTCTTAGACTCGACGAAGAAGAAACGAGCAACAAGAAACACTCTCCTCGATTAGAAAAATATTTCACGATCGTCGGACGAGCCTAATACCCACGAGTTTCGAGCCCTCGAATTTCTCTCCCTGAACGTTTCCCCTCGGAAGCGAAAATTTGCCCCGCGACTTCGATCCCCGTTGCCTGCTCGATCGCGATCGATACCGAGCACCTGGTCACGAAGAATATAATCTACCAGAAATGTGCTTTTTTTTGGTGTCGCGTTCAGGTTATCGCGTCAGTCGGCTAAATCGCACGCCAAATACTGCGCTCGCGCAGACAAGGCTATTTCGCCAGGCCGTGGATACGGGAGTGCTGCATTCTCGAAACATCGTCGACGAACCGAGCACTCGCTTCCTTCTGATCGGGTAATACCCCTGTCGCCCGCTAACTCGCCGATCATTACGGCATTTCCAACCCTCTACCGCTCGCCTCTACGTTTCTCCCGTTTCGTCCTCGCCACCGATGGATATACCTACTCGATCTCGCTTGTTGAATTCCGCGTCGACACTGCCTCGCACGTATCGCACCAACACAAACACGACGATTTTTCAATTTTCAACGAGCGCTGAAACCGTAAACAGGTCACTCGTCCCCCTCGTTCAGCCTGCTTCGATGTACCTCTTTCCTTCCAATCACTAGCCGAAGGTACGCGAATCGAACGTTTCGCGCGTCCGAGAGATTAACTGCTCGTTGGAAATTAGTTATCCGTTTCGGTGGAGGAGGATCGGCTAGGACAGAGGAGGGTGTCGATTGCTCGATAGCGTGCCGAGTGGATTGATACCGGCAGGAGCGAAGGATACGAGGTTTCGCGAGGCCGAGGGGTCGACGGAATGTGAATAAAATCGGTACTGTACCGGTTGAAATACTGGTCTTTCATCGACGCCGACGACTGGGACTCGGAAGCTCGCAACACGGCTAAGGTTGGCTCTTGCTGGCTGGCTGGTCGGCTGACTAGCTGGCTGGCTGGTTGGCTGGCTGGCTGGCTTAACGTCCGACGAGAGATTCGGGTCGAACGTCGCGCAAGCTCGCTACACCCCCTTTCTTCTTCGTTTTCTCCCTTGCCCTCTCTCGTCCTCCCTTCGCTTCTCCCTCGTTTTTTCAATTCTATTTTCTCTGTCAATCTCGTCGTTTTTCTTTTTTGTTTCTTTTTTTCGCTTTTCCTCCACGCGCACATTTCGCAGCCAGTCTCGCTTTCGACCACCCGCGAGCATTCCGCGCACCGTTTCTCAACCCTGGTTCGAATATTTTTTTTCCGCTCGATGCGTTTTTTTCCACGACCCTGTCCCGCCAGCGACAAGCCTGCAAACGTATCGATAACGGAAATTAAAAAACGATCAAAACGGAAGGTACTGCTAAATAAACGATGACTGTTTTACTTACCAATTATCCATTTTTTTTTTTTTTTTTTGAGAGAGAGAATGGCGAAGAGTTTCGATCGGTACTTTTAAATGTACAATAAAGTAATTGAACGAGAAACTTTGGTTCCGCGTTCGCGCGTCGAACAATCGAACATATAAAATCGAGCGATACGAAACTCGATGCTGTTAGAATATTATAACTAAAGCTACCACGACCGTTTATAAACTTTTCTGTACGGTTCGTACATGGAATACATAAGTTATATACAATTCTTTCGTGCAAGTCTTTAAGACCGATTCGATCAATCGCGAAAAGAAAAAAACAAGTACAAATAAAACGTTGGTAGGTTCAGCGTTAACATCGTTACAGAAAGTTATTTTTCAAATCACAATTCGATTCGATAATCACGCAGCGTAAGATCTCTACGGCGAAACCGATACGACCGAAGGCTTGATTCTTACAGCACGTTAACTAAATATCAAAAACAAATACTTCTTCTGTACATTAATTTACACGAGTCGCAGAAAGTTGGTCGGATGTTCTAATGCAAACGTCGTTGGACGCAGAGGGTTAAAATCGGTAATCGAGGAACGAGAGACGCGTAAACAGTAGCCCGTGTTGACATTTAAACCGCAAACGGAACGATCGAATCGCAATCCTCCGGGACTAAGACCGGAATAACGAGTTCCGCTAATCAGGATGTAGTCAATCCGTCAACCCTTTCGAGTCGAACGGGGACTTTACGTCTTTCCCTCGAGTTCGTTTGTGTTGACGAGGGTTCGAAGTGACGCAGTTGACGCGTCGCGAATATTTACAAATATTTATGGATGTAATCGCGTCGAAGGAGTAGGAGAGCCGGCAACGGGGGAGGGCGGTGATACGAAGAGGAGGGACAATCGATGCCGGAGAACCGAATTCGCGTACGATAGTAGCCTTCGAACGTAAACTATCACGCTACACCTGCGAGAACATGGGAAAAACTACCGAAAGCGTAGATAAGAAACATTCGAAAGCGGTGGTTATTCGTTTAAGAGTTTATTTACAAGTGGCAACAAAAATACTATCACCTCTTCCTGTATGATTATAGTACGTTTAATAACTTGCCAGATAAACAGGCACGTCAGAAAGAAATTTCGATCGACGTATTCAGCAAAAAAAAGGATTGCTCGGTGTTTTTTTTTGTCCTTTTTTCTCACATTTTTCTCTCTCTCTCTCTCTTTCTCTTTCTCTTTAAATAGAAATTTTTGCAGAATCGTACGCTGAAACTACAATCTACAGTTCGTGTCTATGGTTCGCGAGCATCTCAGTAAGTAGCAACAAATCGTTTCGATCGGCGTTCAAACGTAAAAACGATCGCGTTGAAAGAAATGAAAAGGCGGGGGAACGTCCCTTTTTCCTACGGTAATGGTTGCACGCTCAACAGAAACATTTAACGAAGAAATTCGATGACAACTATGCGCCCGAACGGATGGTTTCCGTGAGGAACGAAAACGGCCCGTCTCGGTCCTATAAGCTTGTTTGCGGCACAAGTTTTACAGCTTGCAATCAATTTCTCGAACAAATTCGCTTACCAATGTCAGCAGCAACATCAGGACACACGACCCCTTCCTATCTTTGCGGCACCGAGGCGAACGACGCGAGCTGTTTCGATAACACTGTTCCCTCCTGTTGAGATTCGCCAGATTCTTTTTTTTTTTTCCCTCTTTTTAAATACGTTACGATATGATTTCAATCGAGATACTATGTCTTTTATAGATAATAGTCTTACAAGGATTACTCCCTCCTATGAATACGCAAAAGCTCCCGCCGTCTCCTCGTACGTACATCGTTAAACGTTGGTAAAAACCATGAGAAAAGCATTCAATGAAGCGTGTATATACGCGCTTACACACAAACGCGCGCGAATGCATGCATATATATATATACATACATATATATATATACATATATGTATACCATCAAAGCTTAAAATAACCGATACAACTAAAGACGCGGCGATTCTTCGCGGCAATGAATTCATAACGTAGAATAAAAGTTTCTTTTACGAGTCTTCCACTTCGAGATGATCGATTCTGAAAATGCACAGGGTTCACGTGTACGCTGCTAAAATTTGCTTTCAATAGATCACATATATTAATCTATCGACACTCCTGTACGATACACGGAGACCAAACGCTTACTTTAATAAAAATAAGTTTCCTAGCGAAAGTATCGAAAACATTTCCTAATTAAAAAACAGGGATTTTCAACTACTCGAAGGGATACGAATCCTAATGTTAGTAAAAGTAGTTTTCACTGGTTCAACGACTAACTAAATAAAAAAAATATATATAACAATACTACGTTACGTTTTATTGAATAACGCTAACCTGTAATTTCATACACCTTGCGTACAAATACGAAAGAGTTACGTAAAGTTGATGAAACTCAGGTTTATTAATCGCATGCGCGCACGAACGCGTCACTCTCGAAATCGCTCGTATCGAAAGCAAAGCCTCGCAAAGGAACATGTTATTCTACGAATTTTATTTCTCTTCGAACGAAGAATCGCGATCTTTCGGGTTGTACCGTATATTTTGAGCCACCGTGTGTACACACGCGCGCACCGTCGAGGATATGACTACGAAAAAGTTGCGTAAAACCGAAACGTTAAAACAAGTTTGAACGCGAAGAGGGAACACAACCTTTGTCGTCTCATTTTTCTTGCAAATGTCCCACTTGTTGCGTTAAACAATACATTGGATCGAGTATTTATTATACGCAGACTAAAGTAATCATTATGTATAAAATGAATGAAAGTACAACACTGAGTGTACGCGTACGTGTTTTGTACGCGCCCGTACGAAGATGAGGTTTTATGTAAGTTTAGATGTGGTATGGATTACGGGCATGGATCCGAAAAAGTTTGGGTAAAGGTGTGTACGCGCGTTTCTGCGTATACACACATGAGCAGGTATGAGGTACACGCGCGTGCAGATATATTCAACGATGAGCGAATAGCGCGATGTAACAAATGTCCTACGTAACGGAAACCTAGGACAACGATTCAATGGTCGTCCATATCGTGAACGCGTTGACGTTTCGACTGTGGTTGTTGATGCTCGAGTGGTTCGGGACTTTCAACGATAGCAAGCGGTGCCGGTGAACCTGGAGAACTGTCCGATTCCTCGTGCGAGCGTTTCACAACTCCGACGCCTGCGTCGGGACCGATAAAGCTTCCGCTGAATACAAAGTAATCATCAGCTTCAACGAATTGTGAGAAGAACACAACGGATGAAATTACGAGTTAACACGTACCTGTAGTTATACGTGGTTTGTACAATAACGGGAGCCGGACTATATTGACCGGCCGGGGAAAGAGAATGTTCCTCTGTAGTATTTCCGGATACGACGTATTTATCTGTAACAAATAAAGTACATTTCCCATAGTCGATATTTAGAAAATAATAAGGAGATCGAGCAAGCGATGAACGCAGAGAAATACGAAAAAATATATCGTAGGAGGTCGTGAAGATATAGTATAATCGACTGCTACTTCTCTACCTGTATCTCCGGTGACGCCGTTCGTGACAACAGTAATCTGCTGCATCAGACGACCTTTATGAGACGACTGGCTCGAGGGCGCGTACGGATGACCCGGTGATCCAGGCGCGGACTGACTGGTCATTTGACCAGCTGGAGAAGGAACAGAACTATCAGGGTAAGATTCTGGCCCTGGCGATGCTTCCCTACTGAGGCATTCTGGCGTCATCAGCCCACTGATTCCTACGTGGGATGGTGAAGCAGGTGCGCTCCTAGATGTTTTCAATAACACATTTTGTTAACTGTTTTTCAATGGTTAAAGTATACGAGACAAATATGCACGCAAGCTGCTTTGATACGAAACTCTGTATACCTGGATGAGAGACCAAAAGGAGCGCGGAAACAAGGAACACCGCGTTGTCTTCTTCGCCTGAAGGCCTGTTCTATTAGTTTAGCTTCCGATTGAGGATCTATTCTCCAGAACGACCCTTTTCCTGGCTCTTCCTGGCTTCTCGGTACTTTAATAAAATAACGATTCAACGAAAGATTATGCCTTATAGAATTCTGCCAGCCTTTATCCGCGGTTCTATAGTATGGATAATTCTTGGTAATGTAAGAATAAATGCCGGACAACGTGAGTTGCTTGTCCGCAGCAGACGCTATCGCTTGAACGATTAGCTGTGCATACGAATATGGTGGTTTAGAGTCATCCTTTGGTGGACTACAATGCGCCGTTGTACCATTCGGCCCAGTACTACCTCCGCTTCTATAACGCGATTCGATACCAGGCTCTGGACTTATCTGTCTGCTGGAACTTTGTCCACCGTCGTGCCTTTCCAAGCCAGTATTTTGTGGGTCATTGGCTACAGCAGCTGCATACACTGCTACCATTTGAAGATCTGCGGATATATTTCTCCTTCCCTGACCAGCACGTGGACTAGCAGGACAGGAATTAGCAGCGCTAATAGTTCCAGTCGGGGAAGGAAACGGACTGCTGTATCCTGTATCCGGAATATTGATACGCAGAGGTGGCAAGGGGGCTCTTTGTTTTGGTGGTGAAGGTACGCGTACGTTACTTTGCTCTTGCTCGTCCACTAACGACTGAAATACGAGCCTTATATTTGTACTCGGGAATCTGAATGTGCACCTGTAACAACAATAAACATTCAGAAGGATATAGAAATAGAAATAGAAATAGAAGTAATAGTTCTTTGTATAGAAAATAGAAATAGAAAATTTTCGATTTTATCAAAGAGGAAACAAGATTATATGATTCTTAAACAGAATTAAAACAGATAAAAGATTACCGCGTTAAAGACGATTAGATCAGGTTGTTTAGAAAACAGTTTTCGTATAGAGGTCTGCACTGACCGTTTGCTGTTATCAAATAAAATTTCATTTGAGAAAGACCGGATCGGGAGATAATGACATATAAATTCGACTTATTGAAACGGTATGTTTAAGTACACGAGAGGCGGTAGAAAATCTTCCTGTCGTAGGGAAGGACCTACAATGTGCGTACGGAGAGGCGTGCGAGAGGCGTGCGAGAAACGTGCAAGAAAGGTTAAGTCGGCTCGATAAAGGCTCGTAATATATCTTACGTCTTTGGCAACTGGAAGGCAGGCGCGCCCTTTCGTTGGAAAACTCCATCGACGAAAACACCATTTTTACCGTTGCAGATCATAAAGAAGAAGGGATGATCATAGAAGATTTCGAGGTGTCGTCGCGAGATAAAGCTGGAGTGGCCCATGTTGACGTCGACCTCACCCTTGCTGCTGTTACGCCCGATAGTGATACGTCGCTGTCTAACCATGTATTCGAACTCACGACCCTCGAGCCGTGCGATCGGTGCACCTTTTGCCTCCGGGTTCCACTGCATCTTCGTCGGACTGGCCGGTGCCGACTTCAGTGCCAGAAGGGCCCACGCGTCGCTCTCCTGAGTACGAGAGTACGTAGACATAGCACCAAGTGAGCGAACCCTCCTTCGGAATAGAATGAGAGAGGGGAAAAGGAGAGGTAGACAGATAGATATAGATAGATAGATAGATAGATAGATAACCGTGCAGATAACTAGATACATAGACGCGGTTAGAGAATGAACGAGTTACCGCTGAAGAGAGTAGAAACGACGCTGGAATCGCGGTCTAAAGGCCGTTTGTACGCAGGATGGGAACGAAGCTGAGGACCGGGAATTAAAGTGATCAATCGTGAATCTTCGCGAGCGAACACCAACTATTTCGGGAAGACACGCGAAACATCGAACAACTGGTTAAACTAATGAATTGACACACAAATTCACCAACCGGCCTACCGACCAACCGATCGACCAATCGATCGATCGATCATTCGATTGATTTAACAGCACATATGTATACGCGTTGTGCAATTCAGAAAGAACGCATAACACGTACGTTTAACGACGTCTCGTTTTCCTTCCTATTGCCCGTAGTGCCATTTTCTCTCACTTTTCCCATTCTTGTTTGTGTCACTAAACTTATTGGTAACTATTGCGAGCGATTAACAAAGAGGCGAATATGTTTTATCTTCTTTGTTTGTCCCCAATTCGGAACATGGAAAATCACCACGTGACATAGACGCGCGATATAGCTTTCGATTTGAACATAGCAAAATATCAAGTTGAATATGGTTCGTTCAAGTAATGGCGTAGAACCTGAAAGCATTGTATACAATTGTTCCTTTCGGAACTATGAATATTATTGAAATATTAAACTTCCAAACAGAATGTGATCTCATCAGTGATCTTATCTTACGAGTAAAAAACGTTCCTATTTTAATCGTATCCTGATTATTTTGGCTTTGAAGTAACTGGTCAAAAGTATACAAATGCAGCATACTTGCTCTCGCGTTTCTCGACTTTCTGTGTATATAGAGGAGAAGTATTGTTTTCATACTGTGTTAGGTGATTCAGTGTCTTAGTTACCATCAAGAATTATATATGTAAATACATACAATCATGAATGACAACGGCGATGCTGATATTTACGGTCTCGTTACCGAATTGAGCAGACACATATTACACGTGTATAGACAACCTTTTCATCGAAATGCTCAATTTAATCACGACTACGATGTCAAAACAATTAAACGTCTTCGGACCAAAGCTTTTGAAATACTACTTAAAAAAGCTGACAAGAGAACTCTTAGTCAAGGTAGCATGAATGCTCTACTGTGACAGCAAATATTTCTATCTATTTCTTGATATATTTGTTACTGTTTTGTCACTTGTATTCGTTTTCACAGATTACACAGATTTTGATGAGATAGATCCAGTAATAGAAATACAAAAGCATATTTTTGTGATGAAATTGGGGTTAAAGCGTACAAATGATGCTACTACATTAGAACATCTCTTAGAAGAACTTGTAGAGTCTTCGTGTTTAAATACAGCAATATGTTCTGTGCTACAACTCTTAGTTCAATTGAAAGATTATAGCATTGCTCCAGAGCCAATTACAGTAAGTTTGAAACATAAGAGTTGAGGAGTCTAGCATGTTACAGTATGTTCTGTTATAATTTCTAGAATATATTTTGCTATGGAAAAAGTAATCCTGTTACACCAGAAATAACATATGGTACAGAGGCGGCATCATCGTTTCAAATATATCCCATGGAATGTTTTATAGCATCCGATAGATTTGAAGCAACATTGAAAACGCAAAAGCATCAAATTACACAGGTGATACCCACAACTGTTATAAATGGATTGTATTTTTTACACGAGGCAATAAAATCCAAAGGCATCATTGGAACTGAATCTATAGAGTAAGCTCCATAGGAAGTACTTTCTTTTTAATCTCAACTATTTTTATCATATGTATCATAATACTGAATCTGTTTAATTTTGTGTGTTACAGTATATCTTTTGCACCTGATTTTATGTCCACTCATGTATTTGATACAGTGTCATCGCGGACGTCGATATTTTCAAATCAACATTTTATAAAAAATTCAAACTTGGATCCATACATTCTGCAGGAAATAGTGGTGAGGGCTACCTTTCAAATTATATAATACAATGTACATATAAAGAATACAGGAATTACGCGACGTATTAAATATCTCAATTTCCTGTTTCAGACTTATGAAGGCGACAATGAAAATGTACATGTTTCTCCTTCTGACAGGGGACTCGTACCGAGTTATTCATATTCCCCTTTTGCATGTATAGATGCAGTTGGTGTAGAAAATGAAAGTCTTATAGAAACGTGGAAGTCTTCTGATCGTAGCGTTATCGACGAAATAAATAACACCATAGATTCTTGGAATTGCGTATGGAATCAGGTCGATATCACCGATGCATCTCCTTTAAATCATCGAACATGGGAACATTTTGGAGAGTTACAACCTAAGAAAGAATCATTGTTCTTGACTGACTTACCCACAGCTGGAATACATTTGGCAAAAATCAAACAAATGAACAGTTTACCACTGCTTTCAGAAAAAATAATGAGCTCTGTACACCTGCTCGAAGAAATTTCTACTGAAAAATTTGTTAATGATGTAAAGTCGATGTTACTTGGGATAGAGTCAAGTACCTTTGACTACACTGATACGACGGGATTCACTATACGAGAAAATATCAGCGTATATGGTGTGTGCTCAGAATCGTTAGCAAAAACGTGCCAAGAAGCTATTAATTGGGGCAATTGTTTCAAATTCTTATCGCATTTAGTTACACCTAAATTGCAAAGTGGAAAGTTACTACAAGAAGGGCTTATATTCAAGACTATGTGTTCGAATATCAAAGAACTACTACTTTATTATCATGCAGCACTTCTAAGAATTTTCACTTGCGAAAATAAGTCAGGGAGACTACTGAGGTTGCTTCAGAAAGTACGTCCAGTGGCTACCTTAATCACTAAAGTTGCTAAGCTTTGCGAACCTTATAAGAGGGACCAGTGCACGCTTCGAGAAGGAAGCAGTATTCTCACTAGAATTTACAATGAAGCAATTAAAGTGACGGATAACAGGATTGCCTTAGTATTCTATTCTTTGTTAAAGTCCTGTTGTGAAGTTTATTTTCGGTATGTATCGTTGAAAAGATGGTAAGGAACATACTTTTACTACATTTATCTATTTGCAGGTTTTTGCAGAAGTGGATGTTTGAGGGTATATGCGATGATATTTACGGTGAATTTATGATTAAAACGGAACCACAGTATTTACGGAATAGGGGGCATACATTTTGGACGAAAAGTTTCAGGGTGAGCAACGAAGCTGTTCCAGGTTTTTTAACCGATTTAGTAGAATCAATACTCCAATGTGGAAAGACAGTTAGACTTCTTAGAATATGCGATTCCAAGGTATGCACATGCAATAAAATGCGTCACCAAAGCATCATATAGTTACTTATATAGTATCATATGTATCATACTGACCCTGAACGAGGATTTAGAATCCTGTGTGCCATGTTTGTATAACCGAACAACCTGAAGTAAAGGTTTGCTTGAGTGTAACCGCGCTATCCGAACAATCATCGAGATGTCGAGAATATGAAAAGAAAGGTAAATCTGCGCTTGGTCCGATACTTTCCATTTCCACAGCTATTCTAGACCAAAAACAATTGGAAAGAAAAATAGCAGAATTTGTCGTCTGTGCTCAACGTAGCGCAATGTTGAAAATTCGAGGTAAGCATGATTTTCATTTATGTCATTTCCATCTTTCATATAAAATGATTTTAGAGGAACGGGATGACGCATTGAGAAAAGTAGCGCAAGCTAAACGCAATGTTCCGATAAGTTTAAAAGAACAATTTTCGATTGACAATGCGCAACAAAAGAAGATAGAAAACGAATCATTGAACAAAACTGAACATAATAAACAAGAAAGTGCGACGCAAGAGAACGCACGATGCGTTGAACGGTATCGTATTCATAATTTGAGTTATATTTGGCGTTCGTATCATATTGGAACTGGAATTTTTTCATTATTGTTTACAGAGCAAATATTTTGAATTACTATGAGGATCTAACTAATCATATTGATAAACGTTTCATGCGTTCTCGTTGGCGTACTAAGAGAATGAATCTTTTTGACGAGAGAGTGGATGCATTAACTTCGGCGAACAGAGATGCACAGGCTCGATTGAGAATCACCGAAAAAACTGATTCTTTAACGAGATTAGGTTCCTTAGCGGAAACTCCAATTTCATTTGAAGATGAAAATAAAAATTACTCGAGAACACCTCATCAAACGTTTATTAGAACTACGTCTGATGAAATGACAAAATCAACTGTTGAAACTGGCCGAGATTTGCGTCAAGGTCGACGCGAACACAGAACAAGCAACAATAACGAAGAAACCGATGCTCATGATTTTTTGAATAATCAAAGACTAGAAGTATTAAACGAGAGAATTTTATCAAAACTATCACAAAATAGAAGTACAGTGGGAACAATCATATCTACAGATATCGATAAGTTACATATCGCGACACCTCCCATAAACAAAAAGTCAGATGAAGATTTGAAAAATTTATCTGTCTATCGTGTAAATCCTTCATGGACAATTGAAAGGCCCAGTTTTCTAAATATTTCCAAAATCAATAATACAACAGAGTTGCAGGTTAGTAAGCACGCGTGGCCTGTACAAGGTAAAATGACACCAAATAACAACCAACTCGACGTACAACAAATCAGGCTTGCACATAATATGAATGACCTGACGAGAATGACTGTCGATGATGCTAAAAGTATCACGAATTTAAATGAAAGAAATGATTTAGAAACACCGATGTCATGTACTACAGATAATTTTGCTTCGGCGATACAGAGTCCTATGTCGCAAACGCAAAATTCGGACGATCGATCTCCTATGGAAATCTCAAACTCTGATACACATATCTCCAGTTCTCCGCGAACGTTTACGAAATCACCTTTAGTCATAGAGGAAGATTCAACATTTCCTGATCTATTCGTGTTAGCGCGGGAGGAGTCGACCTCTACGGCGTCAATAACAGCTCCTTTGACCGTTGCCGATGTCGAGTTAATCGATCATACTTCCCTTCAAGCTTACCTCGAAAAGTCAATTCGTATTCCACTTAACATACAGAGCTGCCTAATTAACAACGCTGTCATTAAATATTTTCTCAAGGAAAACAATTTGCTGCTGCATTTCCATAGTCTGCGCAGCTGCTTTTTCTTGTTGAACGGAGAATTTGCTAAGAGCTTGACGGACTCGCTTTATACTCGCGTGTACGAGATTCCGAGACCCGTTGAACTGTTTAATTCTGCTACGTTAACGAATATTTTGGAACGAGCACTTGTTAATTCATTCAACAGTGTTTATGTTAACTCGGAGCTCCTCAGTCTCTCGGCGACGGACACACCAACACAGTTGCATGTAAATTATATTTTATATTGTCTACTTGTCTTCCGTAGATTCTAGACGTTTCAATTTTTTCAAAAGTAATGATATTCTTATTTATTTCACAGCTATCCGATCCTTCTGCATTGGATTCTATTTCTCTTAATTACAAAATAAGCTGGCCATTGAATATTATACTTGATGATACAGTCATGCAAAAATATGGCAAAGTATTTAAATTTTTAATAACGAGCGGTCGAGTTTCCTGGGTGTTGCAAGAAGACTTCAGTATCATGAAGAGAGATCGAAAAGCAGTTACATCGCAACAGTACCATAAAGTACGCGCACGCGAAAATCTTAACGTGGCTGTTAATATCAGTTTGCGATACGCGTTAATTTAAATTTCTTTACAGCTGCAATTGTACAGGCATTCAATGACGCAATTTATGAATGCTTTGCACAATTATTTAATGTGTAGCGTTTTATATTCGAGCTGGACTGAGTTTGAAAAGGACTTGGAAAATTCTGTAACGGTGGATCAAATATATTTGTCACACGTGCATTATATAAAACGAATACTTTCGAGGTAAGAAATCGAAGCCTGTTTTTTAAATCCATTAAAGCATAACGAAATATATAACACTCTTTGTATATTGTTCTTTGTTATAGATGCATGCTTAACTCTCGCAGCGAAAAAGTACGCGTATGTTTGAACAATATATTTAAGGTTATTTTGAAATTTCACAATAGATTGCGGTCTCAAAGCTGGATTTTGAGATCTACAGGATATGTACACCCGAATTTTAAAAAGCTGGAACAAATGTACCGATCATTCTGTGAATTACGTGCGTACATGGCACACGTTGCGTATAAATTAGCTACCAGCGGATATCAGCCGCATCTAATGCATTTCTTAAATGCTCTTAACATTAACCAAATGTATGACTTGACTGTTAAGACTTATCGTGGTTCCACAGGTCCATCGGAATTATAATGAATTATCGTACCTGTATCTTTACCGTTGCACCTTCTCTCACATGTCTGTTACCTGATTCTCTCTTTTGTTTTAAGCCGCCATCAAACACGAACCGCACGTTTAACGTTTGTAAAGAGAAAAGGGAGTGATAATTTTGTATTCTTTGGCAAAAAAACTCAACTCTTGTGATATTGTTACGCGATAGCAGACATAGGTTTATCTTTGACAAGTACACCGATGCATCGCGAACACAATCCGTCATCTTGAACCTCAGGATACCTTCTACATCGCTTACATAAGTCTTTCTGAATATCGCGTACTTCGATTTGCGTTTCTGTAATTGCATGATTTTCGGTTAATGTTATCGAGGATAATTGCAATATCTCGCACAATTCAGTATTCGAAGATTGCTTCTCATCGTGTAAAAGCTGTATAAAATAAAATTAAATTAAATATCATTCGACCGTTCAGTGCTCTATTGATTATGTATACTTACGGAGAGCGAGGAGAAGTCTTCTTTGGTTGCTTCTACAGTGGCAGATAGTTTCCACGTCTTTGTATTGGCGATATTTAATAGCTTGTTCCTTAATCGTAACGCCGCGTCCATGCGTTCCGCGATTGTTGGGTCGTTCCAAAATTCTGGTACCTTGTACGAGGTATGGTAGAATGGTACTGATGCTGTAATCGTAAAGGTTAATTAAAGCAGATGTGCCTTTATTTTCATTCTTTACGATAATAATGAACTTCACCTTGATTTTCGGGATGATGTAACCATACTTCTTCCACTAAATGGGGAACGATTGGGGTGATAGTCCTCATAAGAACGGTTAATATTTCTCTAACAACTTGAACGGCTGCAATGCGCGATGGATGTGTCGCTTCATCGCAGTAAAGTCTGTCTTTAATTAAATTACAATACAGCGCTGATAAATCATTCGCTATGAAGTGCATGATCATTTTACCGACGTGATGGTACTCGTAATTGCTGTAATGTTGTTGGATCTAATAATACACAGAATTATTATAATATACCTAGGTTCCTAATATTGTATGCATTCAATTTATTGACATTACCTGCTCGTGGTACCGATATAACGAATACAGCATATATTTGTCGATAGTTAGGTATTGTGGTTCGCAGTCCACACTGTTGTGATAAGGATGTAAAACACCCAGAAGAAAGCGCGCTATCAGACGTAGTCTATTGACGCACAATTTGCACTCATCGAGTAATTCCTTTGAGACGGAAACTTGCGTATGTTGACACGCGTGATTCCCTACCCACCATCTGAACGGAACAAGTAAAAAGAAATGTTGTAAATTATGTCGCGATCTCGTCACGTGTTGGAACGTATGTCGTAAAATCATATTCGATACCTTAGAACATCAACACCATACACAGGCGCCTTCTGTAAGTTGGATCCACCTAGCAGAAGTTCTTCCGGGTTTATTACGTTGCCGACTGATTTTGACATCTTCAAGTTATTTTCATCAACTGCGAACCCATGTACAAATAGTGCTCTAGAAAACACAAATGTAGGGAAAAATTGTAAATATCTTCAGTTTTACGAGTAACACTTTTTCTTACCGATAAGGTGGACATTCTTGTAAAGCGACGGATGTTATTAAGGACGACTGAAACCAACCATTGAATTGATCGCATCCTTCTAAATAGAGATTCGCTTTACCTTCCGGTAAAACTGCTGACCAAGAGATACCACTATCGAACCAGATATCCATAATATCCTGAAAAATATTCTCATTGACGAATGCAACTTTAAGTAATCCAGAGTATCTATTATTTTTAATTAAAACTCACCTTTCCTTTTTCTACGTCATTTGTATTTATCTCTTCATTTACGTTGGATCCTACCAACTCCTCCTCCGAATGTCTCCACCAGCAATCGGGACCATATCGATCGATTGAATTACATAAACGTTCGACGAGATCTCTGAAAAAAACGGGACGTAAAAAAAGGGCAATTAAAAAATGAATATAAAAAAATGCGAATAAAACTAAAAAAAACAATACCTATTCGCAATTGCTTTGCCTGTTGTTTTGTTGTAGAATACAGGTATCGGCGTTCCCCAAGAACGTTGTCTCGAGATACACCAGTACGGTCGTTCTTTGATTCCAGCGAGTAAAGCGTTCGTAAAAGATTTTCGATTGGATTCAGGATATATCTTTACGTCCTTGATGTTGTTCTTATATAGCCACGACGAACATATATTATTAGCAGGAAGATTTAAGTATAAGATGATAGGAAAGTATAACAAAACAGCTTACAATAACTTTTTCTCTCAGAGATTTTATGTCAATGAACCACTGATTACTGGCGCGGATAAAAACTGGTTCTTTTGTTCGCCAATCGTGAGGATAACTATGACTATACGTATCGATATGCAAAACATCTCGCGCAATGCGATTCAAGACTTTATCGGTTCCCTCTGTCAATACTTTCAATCCATGAAATTCTGAACCAGCCGCCTCGGTATATCGACCGTCAGCATCTACCATAGATAACTATGCAAGATGAGGAACCTTATACTTCAAAGCATTCGTAATAATAGGTTGATACAATGGTTGAATAACTTACAACAGCCATCTTATTTTCAAGTGCAACCAGAAAATCTTCGTGACCATGCGCGGGGGCAATGTGAACAAGACCAGTCCCAATGTTTGTAGTAACATGGGATGCAGTTAAGAAAGGTAATCTCTTGTTCTCCAAGGGATGAAAATACATGGTACCCTCCAATTCCTTGCCTTAAAAATGTTGATATCATTTGAATCAATCTTTTCATCCTATTTGGACCAATTTATTTCAAACCATTTCTTTAAAGACTTTACCCACAAATTGTGCTACTGGCTGTAGAGTACCAATCTTTGATTCAACACTTTCCAATAATTCTTTTGCAACAATGTTTAAGTTTCCAGTGCTATCTTCGGCAAGACAGTACACGACGTCTGGCGAAAAAGCTAGAGTTTGATTTGCCACTAAGGTCCAAGGAGTAGTAGTCCATATAAGTGCATATATAGTACGATCATTGAATGAATTTAATGTCGCCGACAAATTATCAACGCGTAGACGAACAATTACCGCTTTACTCTTACGCTCCTTGTATTCTAATTCAGATTCTGCTAATGCTGTTCTGCAATATAAAAATATTGAGGAATCTCGCTATATAAAAATAAATGTATACAAACTGTATTCTACCTGGAGGAAGGAGACCAGTAGACTGGCATAAAATCTCTAAATATGATGCCCTTCTCATACAACTTTATAAATTGTCGGAGCTGATTTTTTATATATGAAGGCTGATTTGTAAAGTAGCATCCAGATTCTCTCCAATCAGCCATCACACCCCAAGACTGAAAGGCTTGTTTCTGTATAGCAATAGCTTCCTTGGCATATTTGCAAGCTAAATACAATAGAATTTGCTTAGCACTGACATCATTTGTGTTCAAATAAGAGTAGTTCATATATTAATAATGATACCTTTTTCCCTAATTGTTATGGGATTACTTATGTTAATATCATGAAGGGCTTTCAACTCTATAGGTAAACCATGGCAATCCCAGCCAGGTACATAGTGTACTCGATTTCCAAGGACAACATTACTCCTCAATGTTATATCTTTAAGTATCTGTAAAATCATGGAACTTCAAATAAGATATAAATATGATAGGTATCAAATTATAATATGAACCTTATTAATAGCGTGTCCCATGTGTGGAGTCCCATTTGCATAAGGCGGTCCGTCGTGTAAAACAAAATCAGGCCCTGGCAGGGTCTTTCTTTGCCACTCGTACATTTCAGAAAAACCACAGTTCTGTGAAAAACATACCATGACAAATGTGAACTAATAGAAACTTTAATAGTAGTAGAAGATTTTAATTTAGGATTATCTACCGTGGTTAAATATTCATCCTTCTCTACCCGTTTCTTTCCATTAATTTGCGCTGGAAATTCAGTGCGCGGAAGTAAGACAGTTTGAGAAAATGGATTTTTTTTCGTGGCTTTTTCTTTAGCATTTTCGGCCAATTTTTCATTTATTTTTCTATGTCCTTTACTCGTGAGGAATGTTCGCTTCTGGCAGAACAGATGCCTATGCATACTTACAGTATTGCAATAGAAACGCATATTTATTTCGAAGAATGGTAACGTAATTTTGTCAATAAAAGGTAATTATACGCAAGTATCGGTTAAAGCAAAAGGATGTCCGATACATCCGACAAGATTTGCGCAATTATCGCAAGGAAAATTCGTAAGGTGCACGAATGTACAGCTAATGGGATCGATATCTATCATCAGTCTTTTATTCCTGGTAATTAAAGACTTAATAGCCGTTAAGATGCAACACGTCATAAAGAAAATTTGGAAAGAAAGAGAAAGCAATATTCGCGTATAGTAAACAAGGAACCGAAGTGGACGATAGGTAGGTTAGTCCGTTCTGGTTCGTTCCAACTGATCCGATTTCGGGGTCTCGCGTACGATAGCTTCTGGCGAAGAAATATGGCTACAGTTTTCGAAAGCTCGTTCTTATCGAACAGACTGCATCGCATCGAGGAACGGTACGAGGAACCAGCGAACACTTTTGGCAAATGTGACTGTACTAGCTATAGCTATCTCGTCCTGAGCGCCATTCTATTCACCATTGGTACAGCTATCACTATTTCTGCTTTGGGCGACGGGCACATATTTTTGAACCTTGGTCACATGTGGCTTATCGGTCCGATATTCATCTGTTCCGGACTCATGGTGGCCGTTAAATGTATGCTTTATCTACGAAGAAAGTCCGTCATACAAATGATCTTTCATCAGCGACAGTTGTTTAGGGTGAGTAGCTATTTCGCGGTTTGCTAGACGTTCCGGCAGTTTTCTATCGGCGACCGTTTCCGGTCCTCTAGTTACGTTCCTCTGTTTGTCGACGATCTTGTAATCGTCGTCGTGGTCGCGTAACGTTCAAGTTGTAGACCTATCGATTGTTGAAAGTGATATGCATTTGCCTTTCATTTTAAACGGCAGCGCGGCAAGTACTTGAAACGCGAAAGATTAAATTGCGTAGCGGTAAGCGCGTCTATGTTTAAATTCCTTAAATCATAGGTAATGTATCTATGAAATATCATCAAATAGATGAAATTGAAACAAAAATAACTTATTTAAAAATACAAGACAGATCGCTGGAGAACGTTAGCTTGACTGTTCGACAGCATTTGCAGGAATTGATGACTGGTGCTCGTGGTATGGGTCCTATTAGTACAGCAGCTTCAGGTCCACCTTCTTACGAAGTAATAGTCCAAGAAAACTCGAACGAATTACCTCCACCTTCTTACGCGGAAGCGGTAGCTCTACTACAAAGGACCATAGACAACGGTAAATATTTGTTGTCTCAATAATTTGTAACTTTTCACTGAATATTACCATATAATAAAAAATTCTTTGTTTTACTTTAGATGCCAAGCCGAGTTGCGAAACGGTACATTGCGGAAATATTGCTCTAGCCGAGAACATAAGGCAGAAACCTTGAAACGGATATTTCTTACGATCGAAAGATCGTAGATCGCGAAGAATTGCAATTTGACTTTCCGAAGTGCGAAGGATTGCTCGTTTCTTCGTTTTCTTGGTATATTAAACGAGCTTTTTTTTTACTATAAACTGATCGCAGATCTGTTGCATAAATGGTGTCTTTATCGCGCGTTGTATTAATTAACAGAACGGTGGGAGAAGAGTTTATCGCGAACGTGATATGTTCGAATTGTATAGAAAGCCGACGAAGCGGCAAAATGATCGTGCCTTTTCTCTTTAATTCTCTCTCTTTTTAAGGACGAATGTGGTGTTACTTAAATATTCTTGAATCGTGAAATGATCAAAACAGTGCATTCGAAATAATATTTTTTTTTCGAATGTTCAGTACCTCTGATACGTAACACTTCTAAATAACGAGAGTTCTGCAACGGTATGAAATTCTATTTGGTTGCGAGAATCGAAATATAATCAAAGATAAATTGCCTTGTATGGAAGCTAGGGTATTCTAGTCCGAGTAATACGCGTTGCGTGTATAAATATTTTTACACTGTACGTTACAAAATTTAACAAGTACGTTTGTACGTGCATATTTTTATTTGTGTATAAATTGGACGTTAACGATGGTCGAGATGAAAAGCTCGTCATCTGAAAAAGAAACGGTAAATTTTTTATATTAAAAAGATGCTTTTTGTTAGTGATCGTAAAGTTTGTTTTATCATACCGTGGTTATTCTTACGAATTACAATTATTACCTGTAACAATAAGGCGTTAACGGGTAATAATGTATCGCGATGTATCCGCTTGATGAAGTTTTAAGAGCCTAAAACATTTGTATATACGCAATGATAAAAACGAAGGTCCAGAATTTATTGTTGGAAAGATGTGTAATACCTATGTCGTTAATTGTTTATGTACAATATGTCGTATGTTATTGATGATTAAAAAGTACTGCATATTTCGTACAACCAGTTTATTTTTGGGAGCTGGTACACGTATTAAACACACAACCAGGAATGCCTTTTAGACGGTTCCTTGTATAGCAAACACAAAATGTATAATACATTTAGTGTTTGTAATGCGCATTCATATCGTAGAAACAAGAACGTGGATTATATAAACAATAAGAGCATACCGAAAAAAAAGAAGAAGGATGGTGCGAAAGGACAAGAGGGAGAGGAAGAGAAATGATTAAATATACCTTTTAGGATTGAGCAACAGCCAGCATTTCTTCTTGATGAATAAGATGGGTCGTATGGTTGACGAGGCTCATTAATTTCGATAAAGAAGCAGCCCAAGCATCTAATAAAGCAGCTGGTTCTTGTGTTCCGGTGAATCGAACTACGCCAGCTGGCCGATCTGTACGGGCATTTATCACTCCAGTTTCGACTAGATAGCAGAGACACGATTCAGTTTCTTCGACTGGTAAATCCAACAATTCGGCCATACGAGTTAACGTAATTTTTGTGTAATATTTTGCCATAATCCTAATGTTCTATAAGTCCAATGAAAACACGATAAGTATCAAAGGACATTTGTCAAAATGTAACGATGTCAATATGATAAACTTACGTGTTCAACAACGCGATGTCGTAGATCAGCCCACCGCTCTCGACCTTCTTCCGTCGAAGGCGTGAAGACTTCGGTTGTAGCGAGGTCTTTCTCATAGATTTCGCAAAGCCCGGACCACTTTATCAGTTCTGGATTCACAAAAAGGCGTAATAACTCTCTGGGGAAAAATGAAAAGGAATTCGTTGGTGAATGTAACGGAAGTGTTAACGAATCTAAAGATTTGAGGAACAACAAGCACTACTTGTATGTCGGTATCTCGTCTAGAAGTTTATCGGCGAGTAGTCTATGCGTTAAGTCAGCTTGTTCCGGTTCGTGAGGGGCGAGTACAAGATACAAAACAGCTCGAGAAAGCGCAGTCTGCCTTCTCTTTGGATCATCTTTCACAGTTGGAGTCTCTAGTACCGCTCGGTTGTGTCTACACAATTCTAGATGCCAACCTTCGTGACGCGCTAATTCCATCATCAGGCTGAAACAAAAATGTTCTTATAAAATAACCAATGTAAAAACCTATTTACGCGAAATCGGTTGGGCGATAATTTTTTACTTACTCGTAATATTTCAGTTTGAGGGTCTGCGTTTCTTCGTCGTCGTCATCTTTGAAGAATTTGACGTTGATTTTCTTGGCTATTATTTGAGTACGCATGAAATCTTTCTTTGCTAAACATAATCGCATTTGCTCCAAAATAAGAGAAGCTTTTTCTAAACGCGACATACTACCGTATGTCTCAACCTAGAGGGTCGTTTCAAAATTAATTTGGTATCTCTGACTCCTGTATCCTCATATTTAATATACATACTTGTAATTCCAGCATAACAGCTGCAGCACCAGCGATATCTCCATCTTCCTCTTTGATTTTTGCCAGACGATGAGTGAGCCTTGCTCTCTCAACTTCCACGTATATCTTAAATGATAAGATCATACTAATTTCTCGAAATGTTTGAAAACGCATTTGTAACAATTGTTGCTTTAAGATACTTTACCTTTCCTTCAGTTACTGTACGCAGAGTTTCTATCAATTTTATTGTGGTTTCCTTGTCTGGCATTTTGTCTACATAAGTAGAACACTCTTGGACCATTTTTGTGACTGCCAGTTTTAACTGAGAACGCCTTTTGGTCAATAAAACTATATGTTCGTTCAGAGCTGCCCAATTTCTTGCTTCTAGACAAATTTGAACAATGGCAACCAAAATTCGCGACGTTGATATTATATCTGGCTTCTATAATATGCCCAAAATACTCCATGTAATTTTTATAACATTAAAGATATATTAGATAATTAGATAAAACATTGTAGGAAAACTTAACTGTTCGTGTTAGTTTCTCTAACGCCAGCAACTGGTCTAAAGCATCGTGCAGCTTCCCCTCTCGTGCCATGAGTTCGCACTCTGGGATTTTTGCATCGCAAACGGCGGTATAATCCGCCATCGTTTTTGTAAGATCACTAGAAGACATTGCGCTTTCGGGGATGTCCGTCTTGACTACGAAAACAGATCAGTTAAAGACACAAATTGCAAGAAAATGTATTAGGCATTTTGGATAGTGACGCAAACTTAACAAGATTATATTTAAGCTTATATTTACAAAGTTTAACCTTATATTTAATTGTACGTCGTAACGTTGAATTCGCTCTTACTACCCTAAACGCCTCGTATAACCTACAAAATCAACTGTTCTCGTAACACCATACGTACCTTACTGATATTTTCTTCCTGTTGCGAAATAGTATAACGAAACGTAGAAATTCCTTTCAGTAAATGCGATCTACGTACGTCTGTATATGAACTTAATATTTTCTATGAGACAATGTCAAAAAACGATTGTCATGCATTAACCGCAAAATAACAACGCTACACACGGATCACTCTCGAAATGGTAAAATCACGGAGTCGGTTCGCCAATCTACTTTACCGTCATCGCAGACAGAGGGCAGCACGATCCAATTTAACTGTCGTAATAATAAACAAAAATGAGTAAAAAAACGGATGCAATCCACTATACAGTACAATCACCTCCGCATAACAGGCACTTCTTTAGACAATAACGATATAAAAATCTAAATGTAACCAAACACAAAATAGAGATAAAATTATCTTGGCTTATACATAATTTATATGTTTAGTTCCTGATATATTTAGATATAAGTTATCCCTTTATAGAATAGGCTAGACTAGATTTTCACAATTTCCAACGCTCCGAGAGTAGTAAGATAATGAAGGAAAAGGTATTTCGGAAAGCTGCCATCGTCCTTCGAATAATTTAAAAAACAGTCTTTATTTTCTTGCTCGATGCTTGCTCATCCGACGTTGTTATTCAAAGTTTCCTTAGAGAACAAAGGTATCGTCCGTGGACCTAGTAGCTTGCGGATGAGAGAACTTTTTCAGGATCACATCGGGAATACGTTTCTCGGCCAAATTATTCGTCCCAGGAAGTTTATGAGTTGTCTGCCGCGGTTCTTCCATCGCAATCTGTATCGCTGGTAAAAGAGGCTTCTCGTTATCGATCAGCTGCCACAGCGGGATCGCTTTTTCAGCTAGATTTCCCGAGCCTGGAAGCGGAGATAAATCCATTTCCGTGTGATTCGAGAGGTTCCCATCGGCGTAAGACGCTACAGGTGTACTCGAAGCCCCGCAGATTCCGAGTAAGAGCAGAAACACGATCTGAAACGGTTAAAAAATGGAGATGATCATTCAGAAACTATAGATTATACAGTTGCAATATAAACATAATCATCTGGGCCAAGACTTGGCCTTTGAGAAAAATGTCTCTGAGGGGTACACCGAGTTCAAATAATTCTACAAACTCTACGATACAATAAATGCATTAATACGAACAGACTAATTCGAAACGAGTGTACTCCTCGGAAGCATTCTTCTCAGAGACCAACGATACCTTTCGTATCTAGCCTGTCGACACATCGTCCTTACCTCGATCATGTTCGCACGAATAGCCGCGATGGACTGATCCCTGATCGGAGGGTCCGACGTTGCTTTTATACACGTGCAGGTATTCATCGGAGAACGAGTGTCCTTCCTCGAAGAGTGTCGCAGCTTCATCGACGATCAGGCCCAATGACGTCGATTACGCAATTCCGAGTACCCGATATAGTAGTTGAATTTCAGGAAGGAATCGAAATAGGTGCATACGTGACTGTGGGACCAGAAGACATTGATCAATAGCTGACACAGTTTCATCGAACAGAATTCGGGGAAATGGTTTGTACATCAAAGGAAAGCAGAGAAGAGTTGGTCACCTGTAACAGTACAGTATAATTTTCTTAATTATTCTATAAAGTTATATCGTATATTTAATATAAGTGTCTCTTTGTGTTTGTAGAGGCTTCCTTCGTCTATAAATAATTATGTAAAATAAGGAAAAGGCAAGTAACACGTTTAATAATAGTCGTCCCGTAGGAGAATGATTTAGCTGTCGCGTCGGGGACTGCAGCATGAACCGTAGCTTCGCATATGTATATCAATGAGTTGAGCGACCGAGCCCCACGACGCTCGGGGCAACGTCTTCGTCGAATTGTTTTCTTTTCCAATCGCGCGTCGGTGTTCTTGAGACATCGTGAACGCGTCTGTTTTCTTTAGAAGCGAGCCGCGCGATCAAAGCGTCGCGAGTACGCGCGACACGTACGATTCTCGTCGTTTCACGACCCCAACCGTTAAGGGTGAACATCCGATCGTACCCTCGGAACAAACGATTTTTTCAAAATTGACCGGCTCGATAGACATTCTTCAAATTTTATCGTATCAAGATAACGTTTCAAAGAAGTTGGACAACAATTCTCGGCGGGAAATATTCATTTTTAAAATATATTAACGTTTACTAACATTGTCAGATTTATTCACTACGCATGTAGCGCTTACGCGCGAAACGCGAGCAACGGTTGCGAAGTTAAGCACTGCGAATAACGGAGGAATATATAAATATTATCCCAACGAGAGGAAGCGAACGTTCATAACTCCAAGTATCTCGCTGCAACGTCTATTTATCTAGACCAGCGTAATCGCGAAACCGTGAACACGAGTATCGTTGAATCTCCGTGACGCGAACACCGTGAAAACGCTATGCAAACATTCAACGGTTGCTTGAAACAAAATAATGTTAAACACGACGTGGCTCCATATATTTTTATTCAAATGCTTGCACAGCGCTCGCGATGTTCCCTCGGAGGTGACATTCTAGTTTAATTTACTATCGAAAACTTTTGTTTTGTCCACCCCGTCGCCTTTACGAGCAGAGACAGGCGACCTACGCTACTCCTACGCTATATTCTTTCGTCGTCGAAGCCGCTCTTTGCCTTTTAAGGTGTAACGACACGCGCGTTTCACGGATAGCCGATCATCGTGGCAAATTAAACATGAATGTACGACGGATATCCGCGATGTACGCATTCGATCATCGAGTAGGTGACGTCACGTAATCCTCTTCCACGCGATTACCCGCTACTAAAGCAGAAGCGAACCTTGCCCTCTGGGTATCGTAAACCCCGACGACGCTTACAGGGGAGACGACGTGACGTCAGCGCGCCTATCGCATCTTTACGTCACACGCAACTTTTCTGTGAAACACGACGGGACATTCTGCGACTATACTTGGCAGGGTTACGACAACGGGGGAAACAAGAACATTCGATCGATCCTCCCTGCGTTCGGGTTGGGTAAACTTTTATTCGAATAAACATATATAGCTCCGAACTCTCCGTTTAGGCGCGTGGGTTGACGGAACGCGGTTAGACGGGCACGGATCTGGTTGACTCACGCTACTTTTAACGTTCTACTCGTTTTCCTTACTTTTGTTTGCCTGTTTTACGCGTTCTAACTCTAACCGTTTTAGTTTTATTACTTGTATTTTTCTGTATTCCTTCGGTTTCGTTCGGTTTGTTATTTGGAAATATTAAAGAAACGGAGACAGAGACACGGTACGAGAGAAGCAATCGTTTTTTCGCCTTTCAGCGAACGATGGCAAGATGAAAGCCCCGATGGCAGTAGATACGCTCGTTTCGTTTGGATCGTAACCGTCGGCCAACGTTGATAGCCGTTACCGCGGCGAAAACAATTTGGGACGAGACGACCTTTCGCGACGAGACCAAACCGTTGAGACGTTAACGATCCAACGTGTCAGTATAAATCGAATGTTCGTGCGAATCGGTATTCTGGATTCTGAAAGTAATAGTCGTTCTCGCAGATGATTCCTCCTAGCGCGTGAATATTCATCTCGTAAGCAGGGAAAACCGAAAATACACGCACAGACTGACGTAAAACGGGACTTTAAATGTAAGCAAGCAAAATCGACCTTAGATCTGTTTCTTTTTTGTCTCTGCACTCGCAAGCGGTGCCCCGGAGCCAACCTCGTTCCCCTCTTTGATTTTTCGCGTCTGGCATCGACAACTCGACAATTTTCGTTAAATTTTCATTCCACCGAGACAGCGGGCGTTCTAATTCCTTGTTTAAATGAGCAGAAAAGCGATTCTGGGAAGAGCCGCGCTCTCGTTCGATACCACCGACGGTATTCTCGATATCGACCAAATCATGGAAACGGATCCGTGGAAACACATCGACGATTTTGTGCATCGCAATTTCATGCAAGACATCTTGAACCAGTTTAACGAACGAATGACGCTCGAGCCAGATCGCGTTCCCGCAGGTAAGCTCGATCAGAGATGCGCGGTATTCTCTTCTAGGTAAACAATCTTGTTCGAAAGGCTGATTCTTCGTTTGTTTTGGCAAACAGAAAGTAAATGTACCTGAAACAAATGAGGTTTATTATTTCTATTGTAGCACTCTATGTTCACTTCTATGTTTAGAATTCTTTTCGTTTATGACTTGAAAATTATACGGATAGAATGATCCTTCTTCTGGCGCTTACAAATCTATCGTTGCAATATGTTGGCTTTGTATATCTGCTCCATTCGAATAATCCCAAAGAAAGAAGCGTAGGGTCCAAGAAGGAGCATTTCTGAGGTCGAAAATTGCGAAAGATTCTATTCGATTAACAGCTACCTACAAAACATTCATTATTCGAATAAAAATTCTGTCGATCTCTGAGCAGAACTAGAAGCTAAAAAGTCGAGGAAGAGTTCTCGAAAACAAACGAACCAACCGAGCCAGGAAAATCCAGTGAAACAAGCCAAGAGGAAGAACGATTCGGTGACTGATAATGAACGCTCGATGAGAAGCGAAGAAGCGACGTTGTCGCAAGGCGTTTCGTTCGAATCCGAAGAAAAGCGGGTCAGCGATATGGAAACCACGCGAAAGAAACGAAAGTCGAATACGAAGAAACAGAAACGCGTATGGGATAAAACATCGTCCAGGAACCAGCGCGCGCTTGGAAACGGTTCGAAATCGAGCGTAAAGCCAAGCGTTACCGCGAAACGATCGAGGAAGGAGAAGAAGAATAACGAGCGCGAGATAGCCAACACAAACGAAACCGAGAATGAAAACGAGAACGAGAATAAAAATGAGAGTAACGACGAGAATAAAAACAGTGTCGCGGATACTTCTGAGGCTGAAAATGGGATTACGATGAAAAGCGGAGCTACGCACTATCAATCGATGATGGATATTTCGACCAACACAAATTGCGGCTTGCTCTTTGCGACGAGCACGCCTGACGTTTCTGTCGCCATGGAATCTAATAAGAGCACCCTCGCGAAGAACGTTTCCAGTGGGTCTAAAGGTTGCGCAACAAAGAATTCGAGCAACGATTTCGAGAAGTCTCCGTCCAACCAGCCAGAGATCGATAAAAGAATCGCGAAATTCGAGCGCGACACTAATCTCAAGCTAAAGCGCAGCGATGAAGAATCTAAGAAGGAGCTGGTGCACGAAAAGAAACCGGTGGTACCATACTGCGAACAAAATGGAAAGACGAAGACTACAGGTACTTTTCTGCCTGTATACATACATATTGGATGAAACGCGTCTGTGTTATTTATCGCTTCGCTAACGTTCTTGTTTGTTTGATAGAGAAGAGAAAGGTGGGGAAATTTGAAAGACTCCTGCTTGAAAAGAAGAAAGCCCGACGAGACAGAAAAATACAACGAGAGACGAGAAAAGCCGAGAGAGCTATGGAAAAATTCAGTCACCACGTGACAACCATCGCGCAGAAAATGGGTTATTTACCGAGTAAGTATCGCGTTGAAAATATGTTGGTTTCGTATGAACCATAGGAGTCGTAATAAAGGTACATCTATTCAAAAATTTGTAGAGCGCGGTAGTAGTTATCGCATCGATGCGTGGCACCGCTTTAAAGTTCTGTTAACGGGCTATATAAATCTCCGTTTCTTTTTCTCAGAAGATCATACGAGTTCTCACTCCGATAGCGGCGATTCTTCCGATTACTCCGACGAGTCCTCGTACACGGGTTCCAGCTCCAGTTATAGCGAATGTTCATGCTCGTGTTCCTGCTCGTGCGGATCCAGCGAGAGTTCCTATTCCGAATCCGACGGGTACTCGGAGTACACTGTTTGTAGCTGTTCAGGACACAGCGACTCCAGCTCCAGCGACTCCAGCTCCAGCGATTCCAGCTCCAGCGACACCAGCGAATAACGATACCTGTCACAATGTAATGCACATGTACAGACACACATAGGAACAATTTTTATTAATAATAGCTGAGGAATAAAATGTACAACAACTTGTGTGTAATACTTGTTCGATCAGGCAAGCTTTTACTCTGTAACCAGGTTTTAATTGTTAGAACTTTTAAAACGAGTATACGGTTGATCTTTTATTCATCGAGCATCCGCTGGTACGTTCTCGAATGATTTTTATATGTAGTTTACGAGAAATATTTATGTATGTATAAATTGAAGATTACGCGAATAAAGAAATTCCCCTATTGTGCCCTATGAAGTGTTCTCGTATAATTTTTAGCAAAATGCACTTCCGTGACACCCACCTGAACGTTGGTTCGAACATTGTAGTCGGATTTCATAAAGGTCTACGAGGTTGGGCGCGTATCTGTGGTCGAGACGCAGCGAAACGCGTCAACATTTTTCAGCGGGAATCTGCGTGATTTCTTTAACGAATCGAAACGGAATAGTCGTACGACACATCGCATTACTGCCATCGGACTGGCTTTCTCTATTTATATCATCGATATTGCTGTCGTTGCACCGGTATGTACGATCCATCCCTATGAACGTTGTATACTTGACATACATTTTAAAAATACTTTCTGGTATAGACTGAATTCCACGTCGGGGTGAACGCGTTATTTGGCCATCGTAGGCGAGAGTGAGGGCGCGTGCCTCATCGATTCGATCGAATACCGCTTAAACGCTGAATACTGCTGTAACGACGGTATTACACACAATTGACCGCTCCAAGCAGACTCTGACACGACTTATTCTCCAAAGTAACTTACAAAGTTTCTTTCAAGGATACAACGATTAAATGGACTGCGACTTGAACTGGAAGTTAGTGGTAACGACACATTTACGTCCTAATGAGCGGTAGTAGTTCCTGATGATTAGATGATACGCAGAAGAGTTAGACTTCATTTCTCTGCATTACCCTGAAAAAAAGAAAAATACGTTCTCTTTATTCTCAACGTGAAATTAATTGTATATAATAAAAGCAATCGTTCGCAAAGTCGTTGCTTCTTACTCTTTAATGGTGTATTTTTGGATGGTGAAGTGGCTCGACGGTTACGTTCTGCGAATGCACGATACCAGTTAGGGATGAAGTATCGCAGGGGGTTCCGGTGAAGGACCGAAGCACGGAGGCTAGGTTGGGGCTGGGTTCGTAGAGAACGAATGACACAGTGTTTACAGGAACGGTGACGCACTGTTTGTGGATGAGGGGCACGTTTCAGCTGTAAGAATGATTGGCTTAAATGAGAAGTTCCACATGAATTAGAACGCGTACATTGCACTCCTTTGTATACTAGAAAGCCTTTATTTTTTGACCCTGGAACTCCTTTGTTTCGCTACTCGACGTGATTCTAATTTATAAAAATAGACCTTGAACCTAGGAACCCCTATGTCTACCCTAATCAAGGATTAAGCCAATATTCTGTAGGTCGTAGCACAGTGTGACACTAATCCTAAAAGTTACTGAGCCTAAAAGCTTCTCAAAATAAAATCTCACGATAGTAAGAAGATTCGGAGAGGACACGAGAGAAAATCGTTAATTCATCCTTCGTCGCGGGTCCAAAACATTCTCCGTGAAAAATAGTTGCCTTGGCTCGATACCAAAGAATCATGAATACTCGATACGCCAAATACCGGCTAGTTTCCAAAGACGAATTAATAAGCCTAAAACGAATCCCAACGATCCTCTGCAACCCTGAAAATCCTCTACGGTTCTCGACTTTCCAATCGTCTAATTATCGGCATTCGACAATGAAAGGAAGGAAACGATCGTTTTTCCATGAAACGACGTACACAGTTTCATCATCAGAAATAAAGAAACGACCAGGAACTACGCGGGTGTTTGATCGTCGCGTCGTCGATGCTTCGACGTCCTTTTTCGATCTACGTCTGCGCGTCTCGGCCGGGTCTATAAAAGCGACGCAGGGCGTCGCGACGGCTCCAGACGCGACATGCGCGCATTGCTGAAAATGTGACATCGAACGACGTAGCCGTTCCGTGTTTTAGTTACCCGTTGTTAACAGTTTCCTTGGACTTCTGTGAGAACTTTGAGGAATTCTAAACGATTTCCCGTCGTTTACCGTATTCGCGTTAATTGCTTTGGTACTCGTGTCATTCGTGTTTCCGATTGTAGCACGTTGTCGCTGCGAAAATGTAATTGTGAGACCGTATCGGGGAACAGACGATCATACGTGAAAGAACAATTGAAAGTTCACCGGGATCGTATTCAGTGTGTTGTACGATCCATGCGTTGATTCGTCCGTAGCGACGCTTTTCCTATCGTCCCAAAGGATTTTACCATCGTGGTGAGTTTTCAGACAATGTGATTTATTACCTACGCCGATAATGACACGTATCGACTACGGCGCGAGTAAATGAGAGTGCGCTAAGTGTACTAACAACAAGATCTATGTGCGAACCAGTGTCTTATCAAACGTTTATATATGCCTCTCTCTATCTCTCCCACCCTGGATCTCTTTGATAGGTCTCTAAAAATATCTCGACAAATGTAAAAATACACCAAAATATTACTTCACTAATCTCTAGCACGCGTTAAAATAGCACCGGTAAACACAAACGCTAAATATACCCGCGTCGAAAAGCTTGTCAGAGCGAACCGGTAAGATCCGGCACAGGAATAAGAAAAAAAAATAAATAGAGAAACGTGTTTCATACGATTCAGGTAAATAATCCTTGCGAACGTCTACGTCTTTCGAGATAAAAGAATCGATCGATACGATGCGATGAATCGATTAGAGAATTCGAAAGGTGTCCGCGTCAACGCTTGCAAAAAATACTTGCGCGTACGAATGTTCTCTAATAATTCAATTATTACGTGGAGTAATAGAGATAGTATTCGAACAGAATCGTTTGACTCGTTTTCATTTCCATTCCGTTCGATGACGACTCGGACGGAGACGATAACGAAACGAGTTTACGCGCGTTGCTGCAGCGAAATCCTTGCTATTGATCTAGGCAGCTCCAAAGGTCCTGGGTTCACCCGGCCAACCTCCACATTCTCCCCTCTTGTCGCCACGCTCCCAGATCCCTGAGGATCGCTCGTCCTTCGCAGACGGCCCATCGACCCCGAAATCATCGCGATATTTCCAAGAATCTCCAACGAGGACGCGTGCTATGAAACGAACGGAGTCCTTGATAATTCAGCCCAGTGGGATCCACGATTGCAACCGTCGATCGGTCTGAAAACTGTTATCGAAGTTAAAGCGGATGAAATTTCTATGTAACTCCAAATTATTAAGTAATCACAGAATAACTACCAAACGTAGACCTACCTCTGGTCCTCGGCAAGCACGTGTCGTCCTCTCAGAAAGAAACTAAATTCCTCTCTTCGTATCCCTTTCCGTTACATTTGTGCTCTGTGTAAACGAAACGCAAGCTATGTAAATAAAAACAGGGCAACGTAAGAATTTGGTCCGGGGAACTATAAATAATTATCGTTAAAGCCCCTTTTGGAAAAGTATTCACAAAAAAAAGAAAAACACCGAGCAAAGGTGGCACGACCCTTAACGAGGATGAGTGGGAGGACGATGCTGTCTCCAATGGAAACCTGTCCAAGCGTGAAACGTTGCGCACGCGATTGGTCGCACGAACGACAACCACCTCGGTTGAAGTTGCCTGCGATGATGACGCAAACGGACGGAAAAACCTTTCCCCGAACTTTCAGATTATGCGGGCGGGTCTGGAAGAGATAGAGATAGAGAGAGAGAGAGAGATAGAGAGAGAGACGGAAGGTGAAAGGCCAACGGGAATCGATTGATTTTATGCGTTCCCGTGGTATTTTGAGAAATTCAGAGTAGATATGAAAACGAGAGAGGGAGAGAGGGAGGGAGAGAGAGAGAGGGGCGCTTAGGGGGATGGAAAGCACCGGTCGGTCCTGAAATATTCTGAGATTCCCAATTTCCGAGATACTTTTATGTAATATCGAGAATCTTCGAAAATGTTACTCGTCCAACTATTCATACGTTTACTTATTTAACGTTTTTATCACGCTATTACGTAAGAGTATATTCGATGGCGCTACGTTAAAATATCCTAGCCTTGAAAAATAAGAAAACAATCTCTGAAAACCACAATGACGCGATCTGATTACAGATGAAACTTCACGAGAAGAAGGAGTCCGGTATACACAAAGTGCAGGAGGTACCTCTGGAGGAGGTGGAATTGTCCAAAGAGTATGAGGTGGAGAAGACTCTAGGCGAGGGGAGTTTCGCCAAAGTTTTGTTAGCGACGCACCGAGCGACGCGAACTCGGATAGTGTTAAAAGCCGTCCACCAAGAACTGACCACGGAAAAGGACTTTTTCCGCGAGTTCCACTACTCGTACCACCTGAGCCCTCACCCGAACGTTCTGTGTTCGTACGCGGTCGCGTTCAAGTCCGAAAAGTGTTTCGTTTTTGCCCAAGAGTACGCGCCGCACGGCGACCTCGCCGGGAACGTGAGAGCAGGAGGTCTCAGCGAGGAGGCTTGCAAGAGGATCGCGGGCCAGCTGGGCTCCGCTCTCGATTTCATCCACTCCAAGCAACTGGCTCATCGCGACATCAAGCTCGAGAACGTGCTGGTGTTCGCCTCCGACATGTCCAAAATCAAGCTGTGCGATTTCGGTTGCACGAGGCGGGAGGGGACCCTCGTGAACAAGATCCGTTGCACCTGGCTGTCGTTTCAACCTCCGGAGATCTACGAGATCGTAAAGAACGAGAGGTACGCGTGCAAGAGGAGCGCCGATTGCTGGCAATTCGGCATCGTGTTGTTCGTGTGCCTGACAGGAAATCCGCCCTGGCAGAGCGCCGATCTCATCCAGGATCCCGAGTATTCAGCCTTCCAACGATGGCTGAAACGTCGCACCACCAAGATACCGCCGACCTTCAGACGATTCACGCCGAGGTTGCTGCGTTACTTTAGGCGAGTGTTCGAGCACAAACCCGAGAAGAGGCCGCACGTCACGGAGATCAACAAGTATCTGAAGGACTCGTGGTGCGTCAACAAAATCAGTCACAGCGCTACCTCGACGTCGGTCGACGCCAGCGAGACGATCGCGAGGCGGGGCGACAGTTTGCTCTACCTCGACACGGTGCTCGACGATCACAGGAACGTCGACGAGAACAAGAACAAACTGAGGAAGCTTCTGAACAGTTACGGCCTCGAGACGACGATCGATCAGAAAGTGGTCACCAAGAGGATCTGGGAGTGGGTGATGCAGTGCGATTCGAACATCGGCGAGCCAGCTTTGGTCGGTAGCCTCGGGACGGAGGGCATATGAGAGATAGTCAGAGCCACCAGCGAACCCTGCCTCAGAAGCGATCGCCGGGAACGAAAGCATAGCTTCGCCGGCTTCGGCGCCGTTCACGACGGATACAATACGTCCTTCTCCCTTTTGCAACGTGCCAAACAGTCCGTCGAAACGACCGCGACGGACTCGACTTTCTCACCCTTTCATTAGTGGCTACTTGCCGTGTTTCGTCGCTTCCGCGTCACCGCGTTCAATTATTCCCCCCAAACTCGATACGCCACCGACGCGGAACGCGAAAACGTGTGATAATCCCACCCTCTCTCAGTCTTCTTCGCCCTTTTCATTTCCTTCCATTTCCGACCCCACTCCTCCTAATTCTCCGTCTCCCTCTCTCAACTTCCTCTACAAGCGGACCAATTATCTATCGACGGACGCATCGCAGATATTGTATATGCGTACGAACCTACGTATACCACTGGTATATACATATGTGTATACACAGGCTGTTCAACTGTAGCTGGGCATTCTTCCAGGAAGCGAGTTCGTTTTTCTTAGATTCTCTATTCCCTATTCAGCCCCTACTCTATTCCCTACTCGTCCCTAATTACCCGTCTTCGTTATTTAAATACGATCATTTCGGCCAATAATATGCTACAATGAAGAATGCGCATACGTAGAGGCGTGACGATCCCACGTATTCTATACTGAAGAGACGTTCCGTGGTCCACGTCATATTTCTTCATCTTCGCCCCTAAAATAAATATTTGGTTAGCAATGAAAACGTGATCAAAGAGTTGTAAAAACGTGCGTGTCCCCAAAATGAATTTTTCTAGAAATATTTCCACAGTACCTTCCTCCTTCGTTCTTCTTAACATTCATCTCGTCGTGGCCCGCAGAGTCGCCTCCTAAAAGAATGCCCATCTACAGTCTGACATTACGTATATGTATATAAAGTGTTTAATACCTACAGGATATAATATATGTATATATTAATGTACAGATGCGTACGACCGTCTTTCGTACACTTCCTTTTCACGAAACAACTTCGAGGCGAGAATTGCCCAATAGGCTACCGCGTACAAAGCAACCAAAGTGTGAATCCGCGCGACAAGGCAATTCCTCTTCCTGTAACGAATACGAAACGAATGTGATAAAGCAAAACAAACTCGTTAAGACTGCGGCGAACGCGAATGTAACTGCGATCGGTGTTTTCGGTGTCGACTATAGAGACAATAATGACTGCGGATTTCCTAGTAATTTATTACGTTACCATAATTACATAGACTAGAGAACGTGAACCGGTATAGATAGAAGTGTACCTGGCGAGGCCTTGCGTGATAATCGAGAGTATCGTACCATCGAGAACGTAGGAAGAACGCGATAGCAGAGAACGCGAAGTGAAACACGTTCGAATGTGCGCGAAAACAGGACGAAGACGCCAATTGGCGTAACATTCGAAACGGACTAAACGATATTTAATGTTATTAAGCGATATAGAGTACGCATACGCATAGCGCGCATATATTCTTCTAGCAATTTATTAGTAGATGGAGCGAACAGAAGAAGATCGGTGGAGTACTGTTGTCGCGCGAGGAGAATGCAACTGGCCACGCCCCCAGGGCCAACCAATCGTATTCAGCGAGACGTTAGTGTCGCGTTTACTTACAATTAGACTTAGACTATGAACACTTGGCGTGCGAGCAACGTACTTTTACGTTTTTCGCAGTCTGTCACTGGAGCGCGGGTCACATAAAAATACGTATTTAGTAGATTTTTGGCCGCTGCACGCGTAAGTCAGCGGCGAAGTGTACCCGCATGCCAAGTGTGAAAAGCGTTGTCTATCGGAAGACGCATTTTCTTGCATCGCAGACGCTCAATTGTTTATAAAACTAAACTCTGTAGTATGTTCATCCTACAGGCGGAGTCTATCGTACTCTACTCGCGTGACGACAGTACATACTTGCTGGAGCTATCTTACCACCGAAGTACACATGTGCTTTCGCGGTACGTGGCTCTCAAAGCCGCTGAAAATTAGAGATGGGCAGATCATTTACCTAAATACGAATCTCGAAAAATACACAACCTTTTGTCGCTGTACAGTGTTTGTATTCGTTTACTATTTAAATAAGATATTGCCCATCTCTACGGAAAACACGATAGTAAGAAACGAAACGCACCACCGAACGGAAGAAATGTGCAGCGAAGACGGCGCGTCAGGCCTCCGTTAACGCTAAGCAATGTTTTCTATATAAACATTACCAAAATAAACGTTGCAATTACATAGAATCACGTGTACCGACTCGTTTATTATCTTTTCCTACGGTTTCCGTAACCATCTCGAATTTCCGAGCATTCCATGTATGGAATCAGGCCTTTTTCAGAAAAGATTTCATCTATCACTGTAATCAATTCATAATTTAATAATACTGATAGTATTGGTATAAAGAGCAATGTTCTATGTTCCGTTCCGCGTCTGCTAGTTGGACTCATCAGTAAGGCTTATCTAGCAGATCTTTTCTTAGATTTGACGTCATTGACAACTCCTTTGCCAAGTTTTTCCAGTAGCCGGCCTAACAAACGCATCGTTTTCTTATTTCTCTTTTTTAAAGGCGGTCACGAAAATATATACGAGCGTTTCTGCTTCCAATTTTACATTTCCAATTTTTAATTTAAGAGGAACACGTGACCTGTTTAGCGATTCGTACTTTGCGCACTTTTCCCAAATTTCAAGTTCTCGTTTCCGTTTCGCCTTTCATCCACGATTCTCAAACGCGAAAAAGTGCAACCAAGAGGGCCATCAACGAATACTTGATCTTCCACCTTTTTCATTTTCTCGACTCGCGTCGAGTATCGCGAACGTGCCACTCGTGAGACCTGACCCGTCCTTAACCTACGAGACACCTTCTTTTCACCGAGGTTTTCAGTTACATACATACATATATCGCGCAATCACACATATAAACTAACTGCTTTTCGTTTCAGCAACGATACGATCCAAAAACTCGCAATCCGTTCGAAGAGGGTGTTCTCCACCCCCAGGATCGTTTCATTACAAAAACAAACGAAAATCTACATTGTTAGCATCTACTCGTTTCGCGATCTTTTAAAATGCCCGGTTGCCAAACTTTCCGTGTTTTCCTTGTTCATTGGCTCGAACGGAAAACAATAAAAATGTCTCAAGAGACGCGACGCACGTGCGACGCAAAAAGAATTCTTCGAAGGCGGTCGGACGTCGGTCAATGGAAGATTTCCACAAAGTGGAATCGCGAAATTTATCACGCGATTCGAAAGAGAAGCAAACGATTCGCGGAATCGTTAACGACTGTACTTCGGGAAACGAAAATGATACGAGCCTACCGGCGTTGGGGTGGCAAGATACAAGAGTAAAGTCAACTTGGTGAACGTCAAAAGGCGCCAACGTGCAACCGGCTTCTATCGTATCTGGATACAATGCGTATTTCGGGCTTGCGCATTGCTATTTCCGTGAGTCGCGTGGCTATTCTTAGTCGTTGCTTCGACCAGCTGCACCCTTGTCGTGTGTACATACATACATATACAATTCTATACAGGCTGTGCTAAATTCGATGGTCTAAACCTTAGAAACATATAGTATCCATCAATTCACATCAAATGGCGACACCTGTTGTAACGTTGAGTTCTTTCCTACGTTTAAATGTACTCTCATCTATGAAGTATACATATAAATATAGTACTACGACCTATTTCATGCAGACTTCGGCCATCAACTTTAACGCCTTATGTATATCCACGTGTGCACACGTGGATTCGACGACTGAGATTAGATGCAGAGGGTGATGCGTTCACATCTATAGTTGGAACACGCTCTTTGAATAGCCAAATACTGTTAGGAAAAAAAGGCGCTTGTGGTAACATCGGAAGCACCGAGACCGTGAATTATTTGGTCAAAGGGTGGGAAATGAAAGAAGAACGTCCAGCCATCGGGCGGCTAGTCGCCGGGATCATCATCGATCCACCAGTCCAACGGCCCGACGTCTATTTTCGTACAGGCTAACCTATTTATACACACGGACAATGTTCCACTTCTATCGACCGATGAGAACACCGACTAACAGCGTTGCGGCGCATCAGTTGCATCCTTGCGGCAATATTTCAACATCGCTCGATGCGCGCCGCGCGTCATAGCACTTCGTATCGTGGCGGTGGATCTCTCGAGTTCTGCGCCACGTGACTCCTGTATGGGGAAATAACGTCACGCCGTTTACTACGTCCATTAAAGTGGAGCAATAAAATAACAGTTTACATTTCAAAAGCCGATGCTTTATGAAATTTTATTTCGATAATAATAATACTGGCAGAAACTCCTTTATATGAAAAAATAAACAGCTCGTGTATCGTTGCGATGGAACAAGTTTTTTCGAGACTCCCTGATTGATATAGAGACCGGTTATGCAAAACGAAGCAAATCTTATCTCGTTAATATTATACCCACGATTTACTAGTGTTCCATAAATTTTAATGGTAAAGTTACTATTTTTAGTGACTACGATGATTCGTGTGCACAATACCATGCGTCCGACTCATTCACTCCCGTCTAGTATATTATACCGAGACGTTCGTCATCCATAATCGATGATCCATTAATGTGTCTCAGTCTCAATCCTTCGTTTATATATATATATATATGCATATGAATATTGTATAAAGGAATTTCCAACGGGCAAATTGTGTAATATAGAGAATTAGAACTTAAATGTATGGATGTATACGCTTTGAAGGATGTTTCGTAAAATTTTTATTGAAAAATATTGTAAAATGATGTCGCGATAGCCAGTTTACCATAGATCTGAATATGTCTGGATACGCTGCCCGTCGCTGGATCTCAGGATCCACCGATCTGAAACCAGAAAATAAAGGATGTCGCTGAACCAAGTCTTCCGATGAATAGCCGCTTTCGTTGAACGCTCAAACGTCGAAAAAAGATGAAAAAAGAAACGCTCACCGAGTTACAAAATGTCGTTGGGCGAGTTATAAACCGGACGTTTCAAACTTTCTTCCAACTCTGAGGGTATCGGATGTTCGAATAACGTCCACAACCTTTCAAACTCCTCGACAAAAGGTTTCACCGTGGAACTGTGGTTGGTCACAACGATATTTTCAAAATTTCCGAAGAAGGCGGACATCGTCCAATTCGTGCTGCCGCTGATCAATATTTCACTGTCCACGATCAAGAATTTGTGGTGCATCAGGACATCCAGGTCTGGCATTCTAATCACCACACCTGAAACACGGGATTTTGTTAAAAAAGGACATCAATTACGGATAACTCATTGTCAGTTGCGTTTGTATACCGTTGCTGTGAAACACAGCCGTTTGCGACGCATCGTTAACAGCTTTGCTTCGGTCCAGTATTACCCTCACAGCTATGCCTCGTTTACGCGCGTTCACAATAGCGTTTGCTAACGATTGGCAAGTCAACATGTGTATACACACGTCCAAACTTTTCTCGGCGCAGTCGATATAATTTACCAACTTTCTACAATGTTATCCACCGTTAGTCGAACCCGATTACTTTATAATTATCTTCGTATAATTCAACGATTACGACTGAATTACCTTATATAACGAACTGGACAATTGTCTTTGTGGCACATTTTATCGTTAGCGGCGTGCGCTCGACAAAGGCTGGATTCTATCGAGAAAAACATGACTTCCAAAATTTTTCGTTTCGATTCGTGGACGCATGTTTTCCGAAAATTCGGAAATATCTTGTACAACTGCCAAACGATTTCCGAAGCGATCAGTATCCCCCCCGCTATAAAAATCTTTTTGTTTATCATTCCTGTAACAAAATACCTGGAAACGTGGTAACAAATATCAAAACGACAATGTAAACAATTTTATTGAAACCAAAATACACTTATAATCGATGCCGTATTGTTTTATATAAATCTATCTAAGGATTAGGAACCTGCAGCTTTGATACCCCTTTGCAAGTGTATATCTGCTTCTATCGATTATATATTCTGAAACGCTTGTATTTCAGGTTCTACATTGACAGATAGCCACTACTGTGACCGCTCATAAAGCCATCCCAGTGTAAAAATGCCTGTTGCGGTTCAACAGTTTACAAGATGTAACAGGTTGACGCTTACAATGATTAACACGTGCAAGGAACTTTTCCCTTCCTGGCCGCTGTTTATTGCACACTAGCGCCTCACCTCACACTTCCGTATAACATAGTAACGGCCAATGCTGTAATCGCGAAAGTATTGGTAAACATTCGATATACCAACCGAGTACAACGAATAAAAAAAGAGAAAGTAAACAAAGACATGCCGATAACTCGTGTGATATTCTCTTCTCTAATGGTGGTCGTTGTTACTTAAGCAGTATACGTAATCGAAAATGAAAATTGTTTGCAGGGAGATTATAACCTGTGATCGACGTTTTACCATTCAAAATACCATATCATCGATTTGATAATAACAGAATTGATGAAATGTACCGTATCGATATTTATACCTTTTGCCACCTCTAGACGTTCAAAGTTTTCTTCGGTAGGGAACAACGAAGACAAGAAGGAATCGATACCGCTGCCAATTTTGCCGCCACTTACGACGCTCAACTCTCTTGAAGTTGTCTGCAAGTGCTAACAACAGTCTATCGTTGAGAACGCACCCAAAATACCCAACTAAATTACGATCGAAACGTTTGCCAGCCTGAAAGCTCGCGTTCGTAACGTACACCAAATAATCAGAAAAAAAAATGAGTTGTCGATACAAACGAATTACGAAAGTTTTACCTTTATTGAAAATCTTGCAAAAAGATGCACGCGGGTATTGCGGAAGCTGAATCATTGACTACTTAATTTTGTCCCATATGTTTAGATATAAATTCTTTATCTCTATTCCAAAGTATGTTACATATTGTGTTCAATTGATATGAACAATCGAATATTTCGGATCTCGATGATAATTTATTGATATCGACCCTGACAACTTTAACTTTCCATTTATCTTCAAATTCCTTTATCCGCGCGTCCTCTATTGTAGAACTCGACCATGGTTTGAATCTATAAAATATTAACAGACAGATTAAAATAAACTTTGGGTATAGTTCTAGGAAAAGAAACACCGAATTACTTTGTTCCTATTACTATGTTCGCTGGTTTTTCCTTCATAGCTGCCATTGTATTCATCAAGTATGGAATGTCATTGAAACCCATGGCATCATCAAAACAAAATACTGAACATATAGCATCAACTTTGTCTTTGCATGCCTACAAAAATAAATGTTCAAAGATTGTTCCAGTCTGGTTATATATATATATACATATACATTACATACAGGCAGTATATGGTTATATTTTTTAATGCTTGTCTCCGAGGTGTCCCAAAATTGGAGCTTGAACAGCACAACCTTGTCCCAAATTTTAACCGGCCAAAAAACATTTGTCTTTTTTATTCCATTGGTCTCCGCGTAATTATTCGTCTCCAATATACCAGCGAGACGTGCTACCACAGAGGTTTTTCCTACTCCAGATCTGCCGACCATAAAAATTTTATATGTAACTTCTTCGATGGAAGATGGCAATGGCGGCCTTTCAAGAATACCTAGAATTTAATTCAAAATCAACAGAGATAACGAAATAAAATCTACTCTAACGATTCGTTGTTTACCATAGAATCTTCTCTTTTTCGACGTGTTTACATAAAAATGATGCACCAGCGATTCTCCCTCTACCGAATGTAACCAATTCACGTTTATTGCGTTCATGATCGATTACAAGAAAATCAGACGACAGGAAAACTCGAAGAATCATCGATAAACATTGACGATGACAAAAACAAACGTTTTATTCTACTTGTAAGCAAAGTTGAAAGTGTATCGACTTCACAGGTACAATCTGTGCTGGTCCATTCATGATAAATTTTACGCGTGGAAACGATGGCACAGAAATTTTAATATAAAAGAAGAATGGAACAACGAGAATCCCGCTTTTTATTGTTAAAATTGTTGCAGAGTAACCCAACAACAACTCGCAAAACCATCGCGTCTTTTAGGTGCTCCTAAGTTTGTTCCAATTTATTCCTGCACGAATAATTGTAAGTTTCCAACGAATTCGACAAGTAGCCTATACGGATCGTATGCAACCGGCGGTTTCTACGAATTTCATGTATATATTATCTCTCGACAAATGGGAACAAGTCCCGCCTTAGGTGGACCAATAAGAATTCCTATAACACGCCAATGCAAATGGGACAAATAATTCCATTAGCAGTGAAGTTGGCGTTAGTTCAAATAAATGCCACATTGACCAATAAAATCCATTTACAACACGTAACGCGTTGTTTGCAGTTGTATCGCCATATTGTATATTTAACGCGGGTCACTGGCGCGTGTATGGGCTTTCCGTGAGATTTTCCGTTGAATAAAAGTGCGTGAATCGAAAATTATCGTGAAATATCACGCACAATGGATCCAGAAAAGTTGAAAGTGGTCGAATTACGGACAGAACTCTCACAGCGTGGACTCGATACGAAAGGCGTCAAGTCAGTGCTCGTTGAGAGACTTCGTAAGGCAATTGAAGAAGAAAATGCAAGTCGTAAGTTGTATCATCTTTTATCGATAGTTTTAGATCGCGTTCAGTACTTCTGGTCGGCCTTGTTCCTCGTCCAACGACGAATGCGTACGTTTAATCTAATGTTGACAAACAATCGAGTCAGGTGATTCTCCGATTCGTTTCACGAATCTTCTACCGATTTGTCCGTTCAATTATATTTGAACGCAACAAAATAGTACATTTATCTTTGTCAAAAACAATTAATAACTGTTAATAATTTGTTCTTTATTATTTTAATACCGTGTAGATCCAAACTATATATACTTTTCCTCTGTTTACGTACGAATTGTGCGCGCGACGCTACTTCAAAATTTTCGTGGTATTTATTTAAGAATCAATAAACTTCTTTAGATCCATTTTGATTAACTTTATCATTTGGTTCTATAGATTTCTAATTATACTTCATTTTTCTAAATCTGTTTTCTAATTGTATAGTTGTGTAAATACACAACACACACACAAACACACAGAAACGTCATACACATATATGCTACACTATGTTTCCTGAACTGATCCAACATAAATGGGTCTTTACATTGTAGAGGATCATGGGAATGCAGAAAATATACATGATGAAAATGAAGAAAAGTCAGAGTCTGCAAAAGTACCACAGACACCGAAAAAGTCTAGTAGATTGTCTAAAACTGTTGCAGCAGTTGCGCCGCGTGAAACTCTGAGTAGCAAGAAAAGGAGAACTACTAGAGTCCCTTACTCTAGGAAACGAACATCTCCAAAGAAATCTGAACAAAATGATATGTCACGTGAACCGTCACCTGCTATATCAGAACCTGCTTTACAAGAGGAATCTACTATATCAGAAGACACTGCAGCAGATGAAGTTACAGTCCAAGATGAAAAATCAGCTTCATTGGAAAAAGACAATGAAATGGACACAAAAGAATCATCAAATACAGGACATGAAACTTTGAATTTACCAGAAGTTACAGTGAAACTTACAAAAGTAGATGAAAAACATGTTAATATCACAGAAAGTAGTGAATCTAGCACAAATGTTCCACAAGTATCTGTTACTAAGTCACCGGTAAAGTCAGACCCTACAGATAATTCAGACCAAACTCAACAATCAGTGACAGAGGTCGCGTTAGCGAAAGAAACATCGGAAGAAACATTGGAAGATACAGAGATTGTAAAAGAAGATGAAAATATTGATTCAAATAAGTTGCAGGATGATAGACCAGAAGAAATTGATGATAAACATGATAGAATAGAAGATACAGAGAAAGAAGTAATTGAGGAAGATAATGTAGAACTAGCAGACAATGTTCAAACCATAGAACCTGTTGATGATGTTAAACCTACTGACATTCCTGAAACAGAATTACCAACACAGGATTCAACCGAGCAAGAACAAAATGTAAATGAGAGTGATAATGACCAATCTCAACCTAAAGATGAAATTAAAGAAGTTTTATCCAGTGACAAAGCAGAAGAGGAAGAAGAAGATAATATCGACGAAAAACAAGATGAACAGGTAACTATGTATTTTGTCATGTAGCATCTACAAACTCGGTAAAATGCAGAGGATGACAGTTAATTTTTTTTGGTGGACCAAACAAAGACTCTCAGTTTTAACATCTTCTACATTTTATTACATAAAAATATTACGTGTAGTTATTTATTTATTTTTCATTTGTGTCAAAAGGATATAGAAATGACAGAAACAGAAATGGCAGAAATAACAGAAATAGCGGAAATTAAAGATGAAGAAGATACAGATGTAGATATGAAAGAACATGATAAGTACGAAGTCGTTAAGGATAGAAAGCGGAAAAGATCGCCTAGTCCTGTGGAAGATCGTCATGATCCGCCAGCGTTGATGCTTGTTGAAAACGAACCGGACATCGACGATTCTGCTTTAATTTTATCTTGGTGTATGTTGGTATATGAACGAAAATAATTAGACTGCATCCTATCGCATAATTTAATCGTACTAAGGACATGTCACCGTTTTATTTGAACTCTAAACATTTTTTTTTTCAGATGATTCGGATTTAAATCTGGTTATCGATAAAGACGGATTTTTTACTGCCACTCCTATGCACAACGATGGATTTTCGCACATGTGGGCTGGCGCGAGAGCCTCGTATGGTTTTCTGCATGGAAAAGTTTATTACGAAGCAAAAATAGTGGAGCTCTGTTCCATCGATGCGGAAAACAAAGAACATCCACATATACTCAGGATTGGCTGGTCTACTCCGTACACATCGATGCAACTCGGAGAAGAAAAGTTCAGTTTTGGGTACTGTAGTACTGGGAAGAAATTAACAGATAACCAGTTCGAAGATTACGGACTTCAGTTTGGCAAGGACGACGTCATCGGATGCTATTTTGACGCGACATCTGAGAGTGACATCGTGTTATCTTACACTGTGAATGGAAAAGATCAAGGCACGGCGTTTAATATCTCCAAAGAAGAACTCGGGGACAAACCACTATTTCCACATATTCTAAGTAAGAATTGTAGTTTCGCATGCAACTTTGGTCAAGAGAAACCATGGGCAGAAGAAGTTTTACAAGAGTATGTTTCGATCGGGAACGTGGACTCTCAATATAAGATTCCTGGTCCACGGAGACCGGGCAAGAAAGAGGAGTGCGAAGTAATAATGATGTGCGGATTGCCCGCTTGCGGGAAAACTACTTGGGCAACAAAACACGCGACCGAGCATCCTCAGAAAATGTACAATATCTTAGGACTTAGTACTCTAATCAACAAAATAAAAGTAAGTACTGTAAACGATGCAACAGATGGTTAGATACATTGTATATTCTGTTACATATGTTTGATAAATAATACTGTTTCAGGATCCAGGCTCGTCTCAAAAAGTGAACGACAGTAGTCAGTGGGATACACTTATCAATAAATGTAGCCGTGTATTGGATAAGTTATTAGAAATGGCTCCAACTAGAAGACGTAATTACATTTTAGACCAGGTATATACTACTACTTCTATTAAAAAAAAAAAGAAATGATAAATAATAAACCTAAGGGCCTTTGCATTTTTCATGTAACCGAATAGACAAACGTGTATCCTTCTGCACAAAGACGTAAAATGAAGAATTTTTGTGGATACCAGCGAAAAGCAGTGGTGATGGTACCATCCGAGGAAGAGTTCAATTTGCGTGCTGATAAATACAAGTCGGAGGAAGGCAAGGAACCTAACGAATCGACGCTCATGGAAATGAAAGGTTACTATTTTCAGAGTACATTTATTTTTTTTATTACAACACTCAGCTACGAGTCATCTTTATGTTAAAATTGTGATCGTTCGATTTAAGAACAAGTGATGAACAAGGTGATTTATACTTCTCACGCATAGTATATCGTTTCAGCAAATTTCAGAGCTCCAGTTGCCGGTGAATTTTTCGATGTCATCGATTGGGTCGAACTCTACGAAGAAGAGGGCAAGAAAGTTATAGGAAAATACAATAAGGAAGGAAAAGACGCTGGATACGGTCAGCAGCAAACAAGTAAACGACAGCGACTCGATTCACGACCCGAGAACAATCGAGAAAGTCGAAACGACGCGCGAAGTAATCGCGATAACCCTCGAGAGTATCGGGACAGACGAGGCAATAATTGTAAGAGTCATAGCGAACACGAAAAGTAATAGAAACAATAATGTAAGTAAAAAGATAATAACTATCTGGAAAAATGGATGTTCGTAGATACCGAAAGAAATCGCAATACCGCTTGGCGTGGTGGTCGTAATCCAGGCTGGACAGATAGGTCTCAAAGAGGTGGACATAACAGACATGGCGGTTATGGTCCTCCAGCTGTATGGAGAGGAAGAGGAGCACCTATTCCACTTGTCCATCGCGGAATGGACAGAAGAGGGGGTAATGCAGACAGAAGAACAGGAAACGATAGAGGTCGTGCTGTGGGTTCTCGTCAAGGTGGCTGGGCACCAATGGGGTAGCTATTAGATTTTTATTTTTCTTCTTCTTCCGGTTTCTATATGAACATACCCATATAAATCGATTTCTTATTTCGTTCAAGAAATTATCAAGGATCACAACAATCCAATTGGAATCAAAGCAACTGGTCAGCTAGTGGTCAGCAAGGTGGCTGGGGCCAACATAATAATTGGGGGGGATCACAACAATGGGGAAACTGGAAAAGCTATGGTCAAGGCTCGTACAATCAACAGGGTTATGGTAATGGAAACTGGAACAGTTGGAATCAGCAGTATTATAATCAGTATTGGGGCCAGCAACAACAGCAACAACCACAGCAGCAGCAGCAGCAGCAGCAGCAACAGGGTGGACAAACTACTACGAGCGGTCAGGCTGTAAACAAACAATAATCTACCACAGTATGTGTCAGAAAAGTGGAACATACAGTAAGGTATTATAAACAGCTATAAATTTGTTCTCATTTAAATGAATGATATTAAATAATTCGGTCTGGAGGGGAGACTAATTTTGATACAAGAAAATACTCTTACAAAAAGATTCAATTAATACCAAATTTTCATTTATAAAAGGAATCGAATCGCACATTGAAATCGATTTAAATAATGGTACATTGCTTCTCTTTTGTTGATGCTATAATTCTTATCGTTATCGTCGTTACTGTTTTGTTAAATATAACCAATGCTTGTCGTACGTAAAACCAGCTTCATACATTCGATACACGACGAATACGCATGCATATCCGCGTATTCGTCAAATTTCAGTTTGTAGTTCTCTTCACTCCAGTGTGAAGAGTTTAATTGTCAAGGATGACGCATGTGCGCGCGCTTTAATAAACAATCGCTTATCGATAACATTTACCGATGCTTCGAGTCCGTGGAGCTGGTTTAAGCCTATTTGTTTACTTTTGCAGGCAGACACGATGGAAAACGTAACGACTGCTTTATCTAACTATTCCACGATGGGATATAGTCACCACCAAGAGCGACGAGAGTATATAGTAAGGTATACTCCTGGTCAGTGTGTCGTCAACACCGGGTAACGGTTTTGATTACACACACATATAGATGGAGAAATGTTTCCACGACAATATATTCACGATTTTTGTTCGTATATTTTCCGATGTACGAATCCCAAAATTATTGTGGTTTTATAACTCGAGCAACAATCTAGAATTTATCGCATGAAGGCACCGTTACACATGCACCAAGAAACAAATTATTTTGCATTGAGAAATGCAGTGCGAAATGAAATATAGTGTTATACAATTTTATTACGATTTAAGGTTCATGATCGCGAATGAAGCTTTTAACGACAGGAACTTATTCGTATTACGTACGTAGTTTTTAAAACGAGCAAAAGGGGGTAACGTATACTGAACGTCTTGTTACGGTTTTTAATCGAAAAGAAAAACCGATCAAAAGGGAGAGTATGACGTATGGGTACACTACGCAATTAGCACTAAGATTAAAATACTTGCAATGAGTTATCGCTCTCGGAAAAGAATCGTGTAAATATGTACAGATTTTCAAACGTATTGCACGATACGTTTATTGGAAATCTATTTATATATTAAGAAAAGTACCATGTAATAAAAAAAAAAAAAATACAGATTAACGTTCTCAATACAAGAGAGTAATATTGTATATGATTTTGTCTTATCTTTCTATACTACTGAAATGATGTACAAAAAAGAGAATATCGTGTCACGAATAAATTATTATTGGATTTGATTCATATGTATCCGCGTTTTATTAAATGAACAAATTCACGAGATTACCAGAATATGATTTATATTTTTGAGTCGAGTCTTATATTTTTTTTAACGATGCTGTTCGATTGAGAGATGCGATTGTTACCCAACGTACCTCCTCCTCCTACTCCAACAATACCTCCTCTCCTCAATTATCATTATTGTTATCATGATCATCCATCATAGTCATGACTCCCTCTACCCGTTATAACAAAAACTTAACATGCAAGGCATAGTACCCGTTTTTATTTTGTTTCGTTATTTTTTTTTCGGTTCTAAGGAAAAGTCGTTCATTTATAGTTACAGGATGATTGTCTTTTTATCTCCTTTCTCTGAAAGATTTTGTACAGTTTGTGAGACTTCGAATTAAGGTACTTCTTAAGCACTGAACGATATAAAAGATGCAAGTTGAATCAGATTTAATACACATACGAAGATGCTCTATATTCACGCGTTACCACGATTCGAAGTCGACAATGATCAAATTATACTAGATTGCATTAAATCGCGAGCCCATGACCAAGATTTGTCATCTCTGGATCGAGTAAGAATTTCGCGAAATTAATCCGTAATCGGAGAATTTACTTGTTGACAAAAGTGTACAAACTTAATCGTAAAAATAAAAAATATCTTCTATTTATTTGGAATTTAAATTATTTACAACCCAGATTCGATCAGCGCTATTACCTGCTAGAAATATCCTGTAACAGTAATTCAGTCTTCACGCACACTTAACGTTATCATCAACGACCACGTTAACATTTGTTGATCTATGAATAAGAGTTCAAATTAATTCAAAGTGATTTACACATACGCGTTTCAATTCATCCGATAACATTTGTAACAAATTTTTGCAATTGTTCCGTGTGTTTCCACTTAGGTACTACCGCTGTAAACAGTACGTAAGCTCTTTGTAGATCTTTCCTGTTGATATTTTTAATAAATACATCGTACAGTCTCGACAAAATAATTTCTTTAGGTTAAGAAAAAAATATTAAGTTTCCGCAATTGACCCAGAAGAGGCGATATCTTTTTATTTGAGAGTACTATCAAAAATTAAAATAAAAAAAGAAAACAAAAAAATAATTAACAGATAAATATTTCAAAAACATTCATAAACTTTCGCGAAAAGATCACTTAGAATTTGTTACTCTTTACACAGGTATAAAGATATGCAAACAATCCCGAATGTGATGTAGTACCCATTTTCATTCGATAAAAATATCTCTGATACTGTGCAAAACGTTGAAACACATGATATATATATAAATAAGATTTATCCATATTAAATAGCTTTCAATAATATGTATTTACTAACTGCAATAATGTAATAATAAATACGAAATCCTGCGTATATTAGTTGTCATAGCAACAATTAGCTATAATTCGATCGCGATCATTAATAAATTAAATATGTTAGTAAAGTTTTATCTATAAATTTAAAAACCTATATATTACACTTAATTCAAATAACACTGGGCTTATGAAAAATATATAATGGTACTTTTGTGCAATAAAGCCTCGCATGATTTACTCGATTTTGTTTTCTTCTTCCTTCACGTCGGTTCCATCGTCCTTTCACACGCGGCCGATATATACACACGCGTGTGCCTTTGCCACTTTCCTATATCCCGAGTAGCATATTAATTTGTACACTTAAGTGTATTCGCTATGAAATAAATTTACAAATAGTTTTATACAATTTTCGCGATTCTAATTATATTAGAATTCTACTAGAAGTAATAGCTCTCGTTAGATGATTCAATTTGACAGATACGTTGTTTCACGTACGGAATCCGATTCTCAAAACCAAGTCGATCCGTTTTACGAAAACAAATTATCTCTATTCCTTCAAAATACTTACGAACTTTACACTGCACGAGAGTTGAAATACTCTAAAATTAATCAAAGATTACCTTTCCATCGACGCGCGACTCGAATCTATTTCCTTTACAGTTCGAGTTTTAATTTCTGATGCGAGCGAAGGAAGAGGTAATCTAGGATAGAAAAAACAACCCTAAAAAGACTATAGAAAATTTCGATCGTAATTTCAGCTTGGAATTTCCAACACTTTCGCGCGTGTAAAAAGAACATATAAAAAGAACTCGATCGATACAATGGCCTTCGAGGAAGGTAGTGTTCGTGTTCGAGGTTAAATAATATGAATGGACGGGTCGTATTAGTAGTGTAAAAAGAAGTAAACGCGTAGCTCATGATTCCTTTCCTTGCGAAACGGATCGAATGGCATCAACTTACGACGAAACGAAATAATCGATCGATCGCTTTGATTACAGATTTGACTGTGACACGAATTAACAATGACCCGTTATCGCGCGCGTATGATAATGCCGCATTATCGCTGATGTATAATCCAGTGTCACGGATTTAATCCACCTGGCCTTTTCCGATTCCGCCTATTCCTCTCTAACAGGAACGACAAATCCAACGGATCTTTCTTGTTCGGCATTTTTTGTAACAGACCGATTAAAATGTTATTCAACCTTCGTCTTTGTTCTTCTCTCTGCAAACAACAGTCACCGAGTATTACGTTAACTGAATATTCTACGGTACATTGATGAAAAAGTATCGGTCGATAATAATAGTAGTTACCTGGGCGTACGGCGTTGTGGATGTAGTAATAGATAAAATTTCATTTGACCGTCGTCTACCCTTACTCGTGGAAGATTTTTGTTGATCCTTACTGTGCGTTTTCGCGTTATCGCCTGATTCAGATTTGGGGTTAGAATCGACATCTTGATTGCTCGTTTTCTTCTTGTCCTTGTTCGTTTTACCGCCAACTTGTATTCCTTCGAGACTATGAGGCTGTAACATTATACATGGTCTTCTCCTATATTCTTTGCGTTCCTTGATTACTTCAACGACGTCGAAATAACGCTACTCACCAAATACGTTCGATAATGCTTGATGCGTTCTGGAAACGTTTCGAAAGCATAAGGTTTCGTGCACACTTGATGCCTAGCTCTGGCAACTTTTGTAAATAGTCGAGCTGCGCGATCGACGCGATACTCGCACACGTAGGTATGCTCTGGTGTCGAACCAACCGGTCGTCCTTCGTTTTAGAAGCGAGTGAAAGAAAAAATAAATTTAAATTACATTTGAGTTACTTTCACGATTGTATTTCACGAAATAAATAAGTGCAATTACCCTTGCAGTATGTATGGGGGTCGAGAACCCAACAACGCTCGGCAACCAAATCGCATGGAACTGCTTCGTAAAGCGGTGCGCAGACGACTTCGTTTTCATAAAACTTTCGCGTAGGCTCGTGATAAGTCTCATGGGGTCTCAAGTAGTGATGACCAAATACAAATCTTTCCCCTCTGTCAAGTGAAAGCAAATCGAACGATAGTATCGGGCACAGAATTTTAGTGAAAGTTGTTAGCGTTTGAAACGAATACGAATGAAAGTGACTTACTCGACATTCTTCCAGAGTCTTTCAATTCTAAAAATATCCATCTGTTCGTAATCGGGCTTCTGAATAGTCTTGTAAGTATGTTTCTCCGGAGTGTCCCTTAACACGTATACCGTGTCCCCCTGCCTGAGTTGCAAATCACCGCGCATCAAAGTGACGTAGTGTTTCTTTCCTTCCTCCTCCTCGTCGCCCTCTAATGGTATTTCCAAATCGACAGGACGCGGTTGACATCTCTCGCACAGATAAGATTCCAGACTTGTGTCAGCTTTGACGCAGTCGCAATGCTGCCAAACAAGGCACCGTTCACATTGAATCATCAAGCCCTCGTCCCTACATAAGAAATAATTTTTGTTAAATCCTGAAATTATCCATATAAAAACGAGTTCGGTTTTACTTACCTATGCAAGCCACAAATACACCTGATAACATCTTCCTCCCCAGCAGTCGAACCTCGAGGAGGTAAAAATCCTTGAGACGGAGGGCAGCCCGTCGCATCCGTTATGGCATCCACAAAATCAGGTTTACTTCCTAAGTATAATTTTCTTAGTCTGGCTGCGGCAATACCGATTTCCGAGGTTCTCCCAAAGAATCGAACGTTGTTGTCGAAAAGTTTAATCATATCATGATCAAAATGCTCGGCGGTTTTATAGTGACCCGTCCCAATGCACTGGTCAATTGTACTCAAGTCTATCGGATCCGATATCTTTTCATAATAGTCTGACAATTTTCTTTTCGAGGGTAACGTTATAAACGGCGAGCATAGCAACTGACCGTTTTCGTCGTTCGCGGTTGTCACGATGCTGTATAAATCTTTCAACACCTGAAAATAATTACATCACCCGTTAGCTAGCGATCATTATTTAAACAAGATAATAAATAGTACATTCGTGATATTTATTCTGATCACCTTGGCAAGTTTCGCAGTTTTATGCATTTCCGGGTCGTCTTGCGCCTGCGCTAGCCTTCGTGTTCGCACAGTACGCGTATTCGTGTTGGTCAAAGCAGTTAATTGCGAGAAGAATGCGTCCGATTGTATTTTAGCATCGCCGAGCCCTTTTTCTTTAGCGGCAGTTGGGTTACCGAATCTTGTTTTACCGTTCTGCATCTGCACTTGGTTCACCAACGATTTCACTCGCTTCACCTTTTCCAAGTTCCTCAACAAGAAGCAATGATGTTGTTGAGCGAAGCATCGTTGCTGATGAGACATAGGCTTCAGTACAGGGGCATGGAACAGACTGGAATCGCCCATCTTTCGGGACTTGCAAATGCCTTTAGAGTTGACGGATTGCACCATGTTAGATTTCCGCATGTTCTTTCTTGGCCTTCCAACCGATCGTCTTTCCGTGGGTTCCATTTGAGAAGGAAGAGCGGCGATAGTCTTCGTAACCCTTTGACTCTTTCCGCCTGAGTAGACGAGTAGAATAGAGAACTCATTCAAAGAGAATTTGTTAATGATACATTATGATACGGTCTCCTTACCTATTACACCTCTGCAAGCGCTACTACCGCATCTACACTCCTGTCCTTCGGATGGATTAAACAGAGCAAAGTTATAATCGTAGGTTAACTCTTCCCCTGGTTTGATGTCCCTCGAGGCGAACAACGCCATACGCGGAAGCCCGTGAACGCTCCACTTTTGCATCTCGCAATTCGGTTCGCAAGAATGATTTACGAATCGTCCGTCGCCTCCCATACGGTGGCCGTCGATGACCAAACCTCCGTCTAGGTGCAAGCAATAATGATGCGTATCGTTGGCGTACCTAACATGCGACGAAACAAGGCAAAGTTTACATTAACGACCTACTTTACACCGAATACATTAGTGACACTCTGGTTTGTCGGTATACCTTGTTGCCATTCTCGATTTGAACTCTCGCTCGGACACCACTTCCCCGACGTATTCGAGAATAAAAACACCAGTCTTGATGGACTGCTGAGTCCTCACTCCCCAACCTTTATCCTCCGTCATGAATTTCTGCAAACCTGGTGCCCATTCGTGCTTCTGGATCTTCTGATTCTCGCATTTTTCGCCGCAGGGACAAAGCTGTGGCGAGCATTCGCTGAAAACCATGCGATTGATGCAATCATCGCCGCAACCGCTCTCTGGTTTGCATTCGCATGCTTGCGCCTCGTACAGCGTGGTCGGCTTGACATCATAGTAAACGTTTGTGCGAATTTTTCTGAAAAAAAAAGCAAGGGAAGGTTAACATAAAGGAAACATATGCTGGTATTACTCGCGATAAATCATAATTAATTCCTTACTTGTAATTCCACGACGGCACCGATTCTCTGCTCGGCAGCCTGGACTGCGTATGCAACCACCATAAGTCGTAGGGCAACTGAAACGGTAGTTTCCTTTGACGTAGAAGCTTGCCACATTGATACGAGGCCGTTAACAACGCCGCAGAAGCAGATTCGTTCGTTTCGCAGACAATTTTACTCTTTCCTGGGGTAGTACCGCCATCGATGGTGCTGGCGCTTCCGCTTCCACCGTTCCGTGTCTTCGACTCGCAATTCTTCCCGCAATCGTGTAGAATACCACCCTGCAAGTAACGTTTCTTCCACCTGGATTGCTTCTTCTTGACGTTCAAATGCTTCCCGATCTCGTGATCGGCGTGAAGAACGTTGGAGAGACTGTCGTTTTCCGTATCGTATCCTGCGCTACGTAAACGCTTCACGTTCCTCGAGGCAAAGGTGCACGGACTCGCGGAGCCACGTCGCTTCTTCTGGTTCCCGTTGAACGAGCCAGAATGTTCCGTCTTTATGTTCGCTTGAGCGCTGCCGCGTTCCAGACTCTTCTCCTCGTTCAGCTCGGCGATGCGTTGTTGCTGGCACAAGTTGTACCTCTCCAGAGACTCCTCCAGGGGCGCGTTTTCATCGTACGTCCTCGAATCCAGGATCTTCTCAAACTTCACCGGACATAGTTTATTCGTGCCGTTGTTGGTGCTCTCCGATTCGACGAGATCCTTTCGCACTCTCAGTTGGCCAGATCGTGGTTCCGCGACTTCGTCCGAACGAGCACGACCAGACGATCCCTCCTGCTTCGACGAATTCGAATCGTCGGTGTTCAAACCTGCGGCCTTCGACGGGACAAGGTCCTGCGCGTCGTTGCTGTTATTGTTATCATGCTCGACGACGAGTTTGCTCGACATGGATTCTTGTATCTCGGCACTCAACACGGTTGTCTTGGTATCTAGCACCGAGTCATCCGATCCTTCCTTAGCCGTGTCTCCGGCGTCGTCGACTTCGTCCGCGTTGTCGTCGGCAGGCAAAGTTACCCTTGTCGACGCTTCGGTCGACGTCTCGCTGGGATTCAACGATCTCTTTTTCTTCTTCTTCTTCAGAGTCGGGAAACCGGTGCGGTTGATGGTCTTGCGCCGCCTTATCTTCTTCTTGGCCAAAACCAACGCAGCTGAAGACTTTACAGAGTTAGGAAAGCTCGAACCTACCTCGTTATCCTGTGTCGGTTTACTTTCGTTCGTAGTCTCGATCTCGTCGTAACTTTCAGTTACGTGAAACTCAGCCGCGTCGACCTTTATGTTCTTCTCTAAACGTACGTGTTCCGGTGACACGTGCTCGCTTTTCTCTGGCTTATCGGCTTGATTTTTGTCGATTTTCAACGCCTTATCCGTAACCACCTTCTCTGTTCTGCCGCTGCTTTTGTCCACGTGACCTTTCACGTTTTTCGAATCGCTCAAACACTTGTCCGATTTCTCGACTTTGTCGGTTTTATCAACTTTCTCGAGGGCGACGTGTCCGCCATCGGTAGGGAGTTTCGTGACCGTAACCCGAAGATCCTTGACGATCTTCTTCTTACGCCGTGGTTGGGCTTCTATTTGACTCAACGGTTTCTCCTCCAACGATTCTGAACACGAAGCGCTCGACTTATCGGTGCTCGCGTTCTCTGTATCCCTGTGCCTCTTCTTGGGGGTAACCAGCACGGCGTCCTCTTGAGAGGAAGACCCAGAGCTGCCCCCGTATCTTGTTATCGTTGCTTCGATGGCCTCCTCGATGTGGCTCTCGGTAGAGTTGGTCTCATTGGTGGTCACGTCGGTGCAACTCGCGTTGGAGCTCTGGGAACTATGAGGGCTGGACAAGTGATAATGTCTTTTCTTTAGCGGCAACCGCTGTTCGTTCGGATTCGAGTTTGCGTTCGCGTTCGTGCTGCTCCTTGTGTCCGTACCGGAGAGTATCTTTTCCTTCTTTAAACGCCTTTTCAGCTTCTGATCGTCGCTCGCTGTAATGTCGCCTTTCCTTTTCTTCGTTAATTTCTTTACGCGAAAAATTTGTGGCAACTCGGAGTATCCTACGCTCGCGTTGTTCCGGCCTAGACTGCAAGATCTGGCGAACTCTTCTATTAATTTTTCCAGTTCTTCGATGATACATGGATCGATACGTATCGGATTTTTCGGAGGTAATACTAACCGTCGGCGATGCTTGTGATGATGGTGCTTGTGACAATGATTGTGTATAGGTTGCGTTCCCTTGTCGCACTTGTTGGTAACGTTCTCGACACTCTCCGCTTTCAGTACGTCGCCAACAGGTAACGAGATAAGCGTCTGTACGCCAACGCCGTTCGTTTCGAAGGCGTTCGTTGTCTTTTTGCTACTCTTGTTTTCCTTTAACACGCGTCGCGTAACCGGCACGACGCTCTTTTTCATCGAAGTCTGTCTCTTGGTCAACGGACCCGAACTATTTCTGTTCTCCTTCAAACTTCTTTTACTCGAATTGAGCGTTTTCCTATCGCTAACCATCCGCTCGCAATACGGCTTCTGCCGTCGTAAGGGAACCGTCGTTTTGTTTCCCGTTCCTGGCTTATCTCTCTTCATCTTCTTGTACGTTCTGCCGTCACACTGAACTACATCCTTTCCATATTTACTTGTAACTGTTCTACTTAGGCACTTGACACGCGTCGGGGAACTCCCGTTCGTCCTTTTTCCGCTTATCCTCCTCTGCGAGAATTGCTTGGATGCTGTACAGCTGCGTTTCTTCTGACAAGTAGGCTTGTCCTTAAACTTTTTCAGAGGTTCGCTCTTCTCTTCTTTGCCCTCTCGAGATGGGACAGCTTTATGCTGCACTGGTTTCGCTTTCCCCCTCTTACTCGGTTCTTCCTTCGAGACTTTTTGCTGCTGCGACGACGCAGACTCCTTCTTCTCATTTTTCTCGGTCTTTTCCGCTTTCTCTATTTTGTCTACTTTCTCGATCTTCTCGATCTTCTCCACGATTTCTGGCTTGAGTCTTGGCCTACCAGGACCGCGAGGTTGCGTCGAGACTGTTTTCGCCGGTCTACCCGGTTTCCGCTTCGGTGGATACAAAACACGATCTACGTTCACCGCTGGTTTCGGGACTACGGTTTGTATCGGGGATTGCGTTGGCGCCGACGGACTCGCGGGGCTGATCGCCAAGTGCAGCGGACTATTGTCCACCGATTGAATTCCCGAGTCCGGTGACACGTTCGAAACGCATGGGTATTCCGAATCGTTTGTTTTTTTCCCTACTTTACTTCGTCGTTTTCGCGGCTCCGACAGCAGAGCCGTTTTCTCGACGAATTGTTGTAGCAAAGTGGAACTATATACAGGTACGGGAGGATTCTGATCAGCGGTTTCGCTCGTATCCGAATCTGCCCCGAGCGACATTCGTTCGATAGCTTTCGACACTAGTCGACCACTTTCGGAATCCTCGAATCCATCGAATGGCGCATCCTCGTGCTCTTGATCCGGTAGAATAGCCGCCAAATCTTCTTGATTGATTTCTTGAAGAGGTGGATGTTGTTGCTGTTGTTCCTGCTGCTGCTGCTGCTGTTGTTGTTGAGACTGTTGCGTTTGTTGTTGTTGCTGCTGCGAACCCAGACGACTTTCCGACGAATCCGAATCGTCGCTGCTGCATTCGGACGTCTAAACGGGACAGAGAACAACTACTTACCGACAAACCGTGTATTTACATTTATAAGAAACGCGACCAATTCAAGTATCTACGATTCAATGTCTCGCGCTTACAAATACCCACACAATTTACCTTCGTTTCGCAATTCGTTTTATTTTTTTTCGACGTGTTTTTTCTGTTCTTCTCGCATTTTGCCTTTTCCGTATCCTCTTTTTTTGGACCTTTCATAGTGATCTTTAGTTTAAGCGCTCCCTGCAATGCAATTACAAATGTTATGTTGTTGGAACAAAACGAAATAATCTAGTCCAACTATAGCATTTTTTATATAACGCGCAGCTAAGAGTTTAATACACGTACCGATTCAAAATTTGTCTCTTGAATGGAGAACGTTTGCTCGCTATGCTCGGACGTGCAATCCGAATTCGATCCTGTATCTTCCTCTTCTTCCTCGCCGCTGCTCCCGTCCGAATCAGAATTCGAATCCGAATAAGAACAACTACCCTCGGTGCCGCCGGAACTTTCGTCGTCAGAATCAGAATCTTCTTCAGAGTCAACCGAATCTGTTCCTAACGCACGTTGTAACATATGCTTATACAAAGACCTATTACAAACTATCGAGTAAAACAGTTACATAATCTATTAATGCAATGTTTTGCTACCATTCGGTTCTGTGGTTGGATCCCAGCTACCTCCACCCTTTATGGCATCCATGTCAACAGTAGAAGGGAGCTCTCTTTCCTGCTCCCCGTCATTTTCTTCCCAATTCCAATTTTGTAGCTCTAATTCCGAAGGATGGTGAATAACGGCGCTCCATCCTGAATCACCAGACATTTTTTGGCTTATCTAACATCCAATAGGATCGAATAGAATACCATTCCTTATGATTTTCTATGTTTTACGACTCCTTTCAAAACAGTATACGTCATATCTGTTCTAGTTTCCTGGATGTTCAAACGTCCTGTCTGCCCATGGAATTCCCATATTTACTCTCCAATTTCTATTTATGCTTCCTTCTAGACACGATTACACCTTACTCATAACGATACAGCTGTAAAAATAAACACGATAGCAAATGTTATCACTCAGAAAATACATGTTCCTGTCAAAACATTCTAATACACTATCATTTATCGATGGTTAGGACAGCAAAGACACGATGGGAACAAAACAGTTTGGTACAACACCGAAGGAATAGCGGATGCTTCTTGTCAGTTAGAGCCACGATACATAGAATTAAATCCACTCCCTCTGGAGTCATCTAGACATCCTTTGTCATCTAAACCAGTGGAATACCAACAAATCTAATCAAGTTTCGTGTCAAAATCGGAGTTCCAACAGTTTAAGGCCATTTAACTCGACCTCCGATTCGACATTTCACGCGTTCCAAACCTGTAACCTTAAAGCGCGGGAGAATGCTTACACGTATAACCTCGCACGGGGGAACGGGCATCAAATGGGAAAACACGATCATCGAACGAGCATGTGTACCTTCCTCACGGTGTAATTGTTACCACAGGAATCGCTATCAACGATCACAAACAACGTCATAGAAGAATTGTTGCTCCTCGATGCGCGCGTATTTCACCTACGAACGCGTCACTTTCGCGTACGCACAGCTGCAGCTGCAACAGCAGCAACAGTAACAGCAACAGCGACGGTAACGCCGATAAGCACGTAAACAACACGGTAAACAGGACAAGAAAAAAGAAAAGAATTCTCTGATAAATCTATCGGTCTGTTTACATCGTCGACGAAGCACATAGAAATCTTGGAGTAACACAGAATAGTAGAGAGGGAGACCACGACAGGGACACAAGAAACCAGGGGGATAGGGAGAAAGGGAGAGCGAGAATGAGCGATGGGCAACAGGGAGAAAACGAGAGGGACAGAGGAAAGGGGAGAAACGTTCACGGATCGCAGAAATTAGAAAAATAAAAGGCAAGCACGTTATCGTCGAATCGAGCGCCTAAAGCGGTAAAGTACTATGAAGCGAGGAGTAGGCAAGTACGCGTACAATGACAGACACGATACCCTCAGACCTCCTTACTCCGTATCGCACCAATAACCCAACGAAGATCTAACCGATTCCAGATCGACGATTAACCGACGAAATTCTCAAAGTTGCTTGGAAAGTACAGCTGTTTCTGTTTCTCGGTCGATGCGCCAGGTGCGTCGGCGACAGGGCCCATGAAAACTCCCGTGTATTCTAGTAAAACGCAAATTCCGTGCCATCTGTCGTTAAACTCTATTACTATGTTACTGAGGCGGTACGTATGAAATATTCTGTATAATAAACTCATGAAGATTGTATAAGGAGTCCTAACTGTGTATGTAGTATAGAAGCATGAAGACTGTATAAGGAGATCCAACTCCCTAAGAAAGTTACTAGAAAACTGTTATCAAAATCCCGAACTTGAAGTTATGAATATTTCGTCCACTCGCGGCGCAAGTCGCGCAGCTACGGTATATATGCATATGTGTATGTATTATCATATACGTGTATGATCGCAAATTGCGTCAACTAGATGGAGCCACAAATTGACAGTTCGTGGCGCCATCTTATAGAAACGGTTGGAACTATTCTTACTACAAACTTGGGCGTCTTATCACCGATGGCGCCACTAAATAAAAAATCGATAATTATCCTTGTATTAAATAAATATTCATAAAAATGATAAATTTGACGTAAAATAATATAAGACATTAAAAGATAACAAATATTAATTTAATGTATTACATTTTTAGTTTGTCATGTAGTAACGAATCTAGGAAAAAGTATATGCTCCGCTGCATTTCTGTAAATATCCCTAGTTTAACAAAGTTGTGTAGTGCAAGTTGCAGTGATGGGCAAAACTCTAGGTTTCGAATAAATCTGAAGTTTGCCGATATGTTTGTCTCGTTTCCTCTTTTGAACATTTTCCAGAGAAAGAAACGAGACAAACGCATTGGCAAACTTCAGATTTATTCGAAGCCTAGGGGTTTTGCCTGTGCAACACTGTTACGGTTATCCAATCCATATGCATCTTTAGAATTTGAATTTAATGACGTAAACGGAAAACCAGTATGTAGTACGATACAAATCAAACAGTTCAGAATCATAATAGTAAACTTTGTGTTTTTATTAATGCTCTATTGAAAAAAAACAAGCGTTGTTTATGACGTTCAATACAATGTACACTACGTACTTGTGATTTATACTGAAACTGTAAGTTTAATGTTAAAGTTGAAGTGATTTTGATAAATACAAGTTTGACAATGCTTTTGAAACAACAAAGACTACATAGCTCTCGAGAGATTTTAATAGTTTTTTTAGAAACGAAAACTACTGGATATTTTACGTTTATATTTTAATGAAGTTTAGCGTTCTTGTGTGATCTTTCATCATATATGTTCGAGTTATATTTTTGCTCCGTTAGTTAGCGTACATTGTTTATATTTTTATCAAGAATGTCGAATCTTTCGACAAATGGTAACGCTATGTTAAATAGCATGGATCAGAACTATACGAACACACGTCCAAAATTTCAACCGATACGCGTGAAAGAGTTGTTACATTTTTGTGAAAGTGACGACGACGAAAGCGAAGACAAACTAGACGATTCTGTTAACGAATCAGATTCCGATGATATTCAACCTTTACCTGTGGATAATAGCATTGAAGATAATTTCAATAAGTCGTTACCTTTATTTAATACAAAGTACGATAGCGACTTCAGACCAACTTGCAAAGTTCCACAGATTACCGTTCCTTCGAAACTTGAAGAACCACTTTCAGTCAATAAAATTGTGGAATGTAGAACAAATACTGTAACTACTGATGTGCATGTTTCTGTATCCAGCAGTTATAACAATGAAGAATTAGGTGATAATAAAATAAAAGATTTCACACCAGATAATCATAGCGAAGGGTCGCTTGACAATCTTAAAGTTGAAATTGACATTAGTATACCAAAACAGTGTTTGAAACATAACGAGCATGAACATGACTCGAGAAATGAAGGAAACATAAAGTCTGATCATGCAAATCATGTGCAATTAAATTATGAAAATATTTGTACGCAAGAGAAAAGTTCTCAACATGAGTATAAAAACAAGCATATTGTTAGTGAAGACATTAAAGGACAATCAAACGAAGGGCAGGCATGTAAAAGTGATTTTCAATCCCCAGATGAACATGATTCTTGTAAAGTAAATAGTAACGAACTTGGATCTCTTGTGTTTGCATCTCAACATTTCAAAAATGTATCGCAATTCGCTAGTTGTAATCCACAGAGTGCAAACACAAAAGTAGATACATTAGAACCAAAGTCAGTTGTAAACCAAGAAAAAGTAAATCATGAAAATAATGCTTCTAACAATTTGTCGACGTTAAACGTTGAACCATCGTCTGTTGATCGCTTGATGTTACAAACTCCTTTAAAACACGCACCACCTGGTTCTTCGCGTCCAGAACCTTGTTTCTCTCGTAGAAACATCGCTCAAACGCCGCAGAACAAAATATCCGAAATATCGAAGAATCATAGATTAACTCCAGCTACAATATCATCCCATTGGTCTCAAAATAATATAAGACAAACACCGCTGCAAAATAATAATTTCAATTTTAAGGATGCTGCACAAACTCCAAAAAATTGTGTCTATCTTACACCTAGCATAACAAAACACGAAACTCCAAGGTATATAATACAACTATGCGTTTAAGTACTATAATTTTCTGTTTAAATAAATATTTGATTGTAGGTATTTGAATACAGAGAGCAAAACGAGACAACCTTTAGCGGATACGGGAAGTTCAGCGTACAATAATGATTCGTCTAGGCATTTATTACAAGGTTCTCAACTTTTCAAAGTAAACGAAGAAGTACCTAACAATCAAAATAAGTTATCTAATAGAAATTCAAGTACCAATACACGTATATGCAAGCAAATATTTGAAGCACCGGAAAGCGTTGTACAATTGAGATCAGACGCTAACGAACGACCGAAAGAAACTAATTATCTAAATAGAGAGGATGTATTGGTGGATAAAGGGACTGCAACGCATAATAAAGTACCAAATAATGAACATGTTATCCACTCTAATAAAAACAACAGAGAAACTTTAGAAGCTGTATGTAATGTTTCTCAAAATCAATATGGGATGGATAGTAACCAAAACCAACCGGAAAAGTCAAATAGAGTTGTAGATAATGCGTCAAATGTACAATTTTCAATGCCAACTAACATTCCCAAATCAAAGCAGACTAAGACCCTTTTCGTAAAAGGAAAGGAGTATTTAATTTTGGGGGTACTTGGCCAAGGTATGAGCGGAGAAGTTTTAAGAGTGCAAGACTTATTGTCTCAAGAATTATGTGCCATTAAGTGTGTCAATCTTAACCGTATGGATAAGGACTCGGCGCAAGGTTGCTTAGAAGAAATTTCAATGCTACATAAATTACAAGCGCCGTGTGTCGTTAAGATGTTCGATTAGTAAGAAATTATTTTGCAAGTATACAATTTACGTATATAAATGTACCGATGTTTACATTCGGGTCTTTTTCTCATAGCGAAATTAAGTATCCTATGGTCTTTGTGGTGATGGAAATGGGAGATACTGATCTCAGTCGTCTTCTAAAAACTATGTTGCACGAGAAGCAAATTTCCCTCACGATGATTCTTTACTATTGGACAGAAATGTTGACAGCTGTGAAACACATACACGATAACGGTGAACATTTTAATACATAAAAATCGTATGTTTATCGTAGGAAGGTATATAGTCCTTGCTTGGCTAACTTGAGTTTTATGTTTACGTATTTCCAGGAGTGATTCATTCAGATTTGAAACCCGCAAATTTTTTATTAGTACGAGGAAGATTAAAGCTTATAGATTTTGGAATCGCTTCTAGTATGAATGCAGACATGACATCTGTTGTAAAAAACTGTCCGATTGGAACGTTAAATTATATTAGCCCAGAAGCACTGATGGATACTGGTGGAAACTCGGATTCTCCTACACATAATGTCAAATATAAGGTATAAAAAGTAGTTTTTTAAAATTTCGAACAGATTACAATGTATACGGTAATACTAAAAACATGTTAATTTCGTAGATTACTTTTAAGTCGGATGTTTGGTCGTTAGGATGTATTTTGTACAGTTTAGTGTACGGTCATACACCGTTTCATCACATACGATCACAATGGGCCAAAGTGAGTGCGATAACTAATCCAAAACCAAACATTCATTTCCCCGCAACTTTACCGCCAAGAGAAGGTGATAACAAAGTTGTACCATCGCCACCAATCTTAATCGATGTGATGCGTAAGTGCCTTCAGCATGACCCAAAGGCACGACCAACGGTGGCCGAGCTTTTGCAAGTGGACTACGTACCTACCAAGCAAGAACGCATGTTAACGTCAACTCCTAATATTCCAGCCAGTATTTTAGTGAAAATAAAACATGCATTGGACGAGACTGAATGGCGACAATTACTACGGGTTTGTGAATTTAACTCATTAAACTACGTTTGTCATTTTTACACAAATACATTAGCCAACAAAGAAAAGTAGTTCTTATTATTATTTTTTTAATATAGAAATTAAATTATTTACATTAAAAATAATAATTTGTAATTTGTGTATTTTGATGTTCTAGGCGTTGGAAAGTACACAATATACATAATGCTGTCTGGATTAAGGACTTCTATTTATGTACATAAATTCCTTTATACATAACAATCGATAATAATACCGTAGGGTACTTATTTAAATGTATTATAATGAAATGTGGGATTATTTAAATATTGGTTTAAAATGTAAAATTGTATCATGATCAACTGAATTGCAAAATCCATTAACGCTTACCTGTATAATATTTGCCAAATAGATATTGTATTACAAACGAAACACGGGTGATCTATTAAATTAAATAACTTTCACTTTATTATCACACATTCATCCATACAAATGACTTCATTTAACAGAACTGGTAGTTATTCACGAGTAGTTATTGTGCTAGATAACTGCATGATTGGATGTCTAAAAATACGTATCTACATGTTGCTCGTGAAACAATGTATTCCGAATCAATTCCTTTACAATTAGTTTTAGATTTTAAATAATACAAAAGTATGCAATATCTTCATACTAAACTTTTTAAACGTATAAAACAAACGCAGAAACTTCATCATTTTCTTTGCGTTCCTTTTTTTTCTTTTGTTCATTCAGAGTGTTCTTTTCGATATCAATGTATATTGCACAATATACATGTATAATGTATAACTTCGATATTGCCCGTCAGTGCATCGTCGTCAGTTGCCAATACTGCAATAATCTTTCACCTTTTGGTAAAGCTATTGAATTGGGTCTTTCGAACGTTAGCATGATATCTTTCACTTTATTTTTTAATTCCCGATCGAATAAATGTCCTCCGGTGCGTTCTAAAGCCGATGCCATGTCGTACTCGACAGAGGGTAAAGGTTCGCGAATAAAGCGAGCAGCACTAGCGATACTCGGTACTATGTGCCACTGCAGTGCTTTGATTTCCCAAAGACTACTTAGAAGAGCGTTGCTTAACAATGGATCTCGTTCTTCCATCAAGAACGGGTCTCCAGCACCGTTACTTTCTTCCGTTGAAATTTCTCCTTCTTGGGGATGATCGATGAGACGTTTTAAGCCAGGATGCCTAAGTAAAAGATTTCCAACAAACAATAAAATTATGAGAATATCTTCGGGTGGTGCAACAAGAGTTAAACGCGCGAGTCGTTTTGCAAAGGCGGCGACTAATGCTTCTGGTAAGTGCCTGGAACGTAACACGAATACGTGATAATCCTGACCCTCTCAATAAAGAAAAACTTTAACGAATAGACATATTTAGATATTGCGGATACTTACGTTGAACTGAGAAAAAGATCGGACAAGTAAAATAAGCGAGCTTTGTATTTCGTATGAAAAATTTCTGGCTCAAACATAGAATAAAGTTTGGTAAAGATGTTAGGATATTCCAAGTTGTGTTTGGTAACCAATAAAAATACACCTTGTAATGCGAGCAAGCCTATAGTCCCGTCTGCATCCAAGGAATCCATAAGAAAATCTGTTAGTAAAACAGGCTTTTCTAAATGTGGCATTACTCGTTCTAACAAAACTACTAATAACTGTTTATGTAACTGCGGCGTCAACTCCCAATGCATAACGCAAACCCAAACTTTATTTAACGCGCGTCTAGCTCCTGCTTGATCCCATGTAAAACTTTTACTATCTGGTAAAAAGAATATAACTCGTTATAACGATGTATAAAGAACGTATGTACGTAGAAAATGTATCTTCTTTACCTTGCTGTGGCCCGCATAATAAGTTTTTATTCTCGGACATCTCTTGTTCTAAATCATAAATTGTACACATGAAATATTAGATTCGATAGAAATTATTTAATTTACGATAATTAGACCGTTTAAATATATACCTTCGTTTTCCTTTGGCAACAGCAATTTGTGTATAAGCTCGAGTAAATTTTTTATATAAATTTCATGTGGCTGCCTTTTCGGTGTAAGAGAGGGAAGACATTTCCAGGTGTAGTAAAGAGCATCGGGATACTCCGTAATTTCTTGAAATCTAGATATTAAACTAGCATTGTCTTTCTCTGGCGATAGTAAACTCATCAAAATGGGTTTCAGCCGGTGAAGAGGGAAATAGTACCCTACACTGCCAAATGGTTCCAATGGATTTTTGCCTTCTTCTGCCATAAGTTTTATAGCGGTAGTGAGAGCTTGTAATTGAATAGCAGGCCGATACTTTTCTATTGTTAAAAGTATCTTCTCCCATATTTCTTCGTAACAATTTCTTAACCAGCTGATGTATCTTGCTTCTGGACTCGGCTCTGTTTCATAAGTCTTATGAAAAAGCTGTTTCATAGTTTGAAATACTTACAAAATCTGTACAATGCTACAATTCGTATCTCCGTGGTTAATTTTTGTGTCCAAATAGAGATTTTCACAAAATATAACGGTATAAAACGCGTTCAATACGATACGAATTGAAACACTATCAGAGGCATGCATGATGTCAAACGCTGTCAAGTAGTTTTAAAGCATTAAAACGTTCGAGCATACCTGATATCGTAAGTGTTATCGTCCGTTCAAGATACATGTCACCCCTTCTCAAAACTTCGACGAATATCGTTTCCATCGTAAGCAGGCAGGACAAAGTGGATTCCTGATAGAGTGATTAGGAATTTTATTAAACGACATAACCTCGAAATATTCTGTGTATCGTCTATTATCGAATGATTTTAGAGCTCGCACTTACGTCCCATTGGGCTATTATGTCTACTAAATTGTTGGCGTGCTTCCTCGAAGATAGAAATTCCTGTGCCTTTTGTCTTAAAAGTTTCGACGACATTTTCTGACTAGAGGAAGCGCCGGGAAGATCTGCTGCGTCCGCCATCGTCGTCTACGGAGAATTTGGTAATGGCAGAACTTATTACAAGACTCTACGAATGTGTTCTCTCGTATATTTATTACTTCCCGTAATTATCGTATATTCTTTGAGTCTGAAATATTTAAAAATATAAAACGCAAAGTTCGCGTTTCACCTCCATCGGTTGTAAGAGAAATCGATAAGGTGTAGTATCATTAATTGTATCATTTTCATCGTTCGATTAACGTTTTGAATTTTGTAAGACTGATTGTCGAATTGTCGATACATGAATACATCCAAACACGCATCTTAGACGATTTTGAACTTTGAAGTTATTTTGCTATAAAACTGAATCGACGTGTGGTATCCTTCTGTAAAAGAGCGGATCAGGAAGACTTATTCCTCGGCAACTTTAATATAACGATACGTTGTAAGTAAATATACCATATAATTGTTGCATTCGTATCCGAATAATACAATTGAGTGTATTTAAAAATCATTTTGTTGAGAATGATGATATGACTCGTGACTGAAAGCATAATTATCAAAATTATAACTGTTCGCTAACTAGTTATCGATATCGATAGCACATAACCTGCAAATTTATTATTATCTTCGGATATCATTTTATCATATAAAAACAATATGATTTTGAAGATACAATTATTCTATATATGCAATATATATATATATTCTATATATACAATGTCAGTTATATTTCATTCTAATATTCTTTTAAACGAACTTCTGTTTTTTATATTTAGTCGAAAGGAAACATGTTAGAAATAACGTGTAACGACCGTCTTGGGAAAAAAGTCAGAGTTAAATGTAATCCAGACGACACGATAGGCGATTTAAAAAAATTGATAGCTGCTCAAACAGGGACACATTGGGAAAAGATTGTTTTAAAGAAGTGGTATACCATTTTTAAGGATCACATAAAGCTACAAGATTGTATCCTTTGAGATCGAATGTGCTTCTATATTGTCGCACAGTATTAGATAATTCTGTATTTTCCTTGACTTAACGATTTAGATGAAATTCACGATGGCATGAATTTAGAACTTTACTATCAATAATTAATAAATAATTCGTGTTAGATATAAATACAATAATAACAGTAATTATAAATTTTTATATTTAAATATTTCATGATTTTGTATCTTACATATTATTAAATTGTACAATGTATATAGTAACTATATAATAAATAAACATAGATAGCAACAGCAAAAATAATATCATCTTGATTGTTGCTGTTAATAGATTTATAAAGCTTTATAAAACTTGCTATATGTAATTGTTACTTAACACCTAAATATTGCTATAATATTTTTACAAACTCACTCTCTACAAATATAGCCTATTTTCACGCAGTAAAATATAAGATTTGACATTAACATTTTGTACCTAAGTTAGATCCTTTAACAATAGGTCTGAATATAACGTAAAACATTTTATCATGCATTTTTCAAAACTTAATTGTATCACTTTAAGGTCATCACTAATTTAATGTAGTATGACTGCATTAAAAGTATGCGAGTATTGCGTATAACGAAAACACGATTATCGAACTTATTTTTCATCTAGCTCTAAACCTTTTAAAATTAATGCGGCCTCTTGGACAATTTTTCTGTTCTGTTTATCGAATGTTCAGGTTGCTTTGTAACCCTACCCCTGTTGCTTAAGAAGTCTCTTATGTGTTGCACTATCAAGTCTATCGCCACTGCAACAAAACATAAAATATAAGTACGTAAACGGTTAAAGATTGCTCGTTCGACGACAGGGAGTTCATTCTTTATTATTATATCAGTTTACAATATAAACAAATGTCATAAAATTATACATGTCAAATGATAATTGTTCCATGTAACGATATACTGTTATGGGAATTAAAATGTGTTTAGCATTTATTTTCAAAATAAAGGAATCGAATAAAAAACTAGCACTACAGGATAACGTTTATATGCTTTATGCTTGTTTATAAAATTTCAATGTACGTCTATACGAATATAGAAAGCGGCGAACCGGTCAAGGAATAACATCGTGTAAAAAGTCTAAGCTTTCAATTCCATGCATAATTGCATATACATACACACGTACTTACAAATATTCATATGTGTGAGTAATACTTGAATCTCTCTAGTATATTAGAATGATGTATTTTGTATAACCATGCAGTATGTCCATATTTTAGGAAGAGTGTAAAATTAATTTTATCCTATGTAAGGGACTAATGAATGCACGCATATTAAAAGCAATTCTGTTGCTCAATATAAATTTAATACAAATACAGTTCTGTAACTATAGAAGAGACATATTAAATATTTAAAAAAAAGATTCAAAATTACTGCAAATAACTTGCTTATACATAAATGTATGATAAATATGTAAAAACGCAATGCTTATAAATGAGTGTATTATGCTTAGATCATCTGCTGAGCGAGTCGGAAATTGAGGTATGCCTATGTTGGTAGATGTATGGATGCTGCCCGGATGAGTTTTCAGCCTTTTTCAAACGCAAAATGTCCCAGATGTGGTGCACTATAAGGTCTATTGCCACTGAAAACATACAACAACCAAACCATGTACGTTTTCTTAAATGACCTTAACTTTCACGCTAAATTAAAAGACAGCTTTGTTTTTGACAGCCCTTGCATACCAGGCAGCACCCATTAATATACAGATTAAAGCTATACAGACATGTACAAATGCAAATAATAACGAATTTAAGCTGCCTTGCTATATCGGATCTGCACCTAAATTATGTTAACTATCTTTTAATAATACAAAGAGTTAAAGTTAAGCTACAATCATGCTTAACTCTTATATCTTGTAAATTAGGTGCAGATCAAACAAGAATGAATTCAAACTATGATACAATGAAAATATACATTTATGAATAAGTTAATAATACTTGTTACATGTTTAATAGCAAAAAAATGCAATGAAATATTCCAAAATATATATGACACCATATGCTTAAAAGTATAACCTTGCATATAATCTGATATATGGTTATAATGCAACAATTTACCTGTATTATCTGCACCTCTGGGTATAATTACATCTGCAAACTTCTTTGTAGGAAGACAAAATTCTTCGAATGCAGGTTTTACAAAATTCATATATTGATTCAATACGTAATCTAAGTCTCTTCCTCTTTCCTTTATATCTCGTGGTACTGCAAAAATAATTGAAAATATTTATTTAATAGTATAGAATTATTCCGATGTATACAGTTCTGTTAAAAGAATGACGCGTTTTCGCATAGTTTTACCCCTTCTAGCCAATCTAGTATCCGAATCGGTATCTACGAACAGTTTCATATGAAATAAATCTCGTATCTTAGGAAAATAAAACACTAAAATTCCTTCGAATAGAACTACGTCCGCAGGGTAGATTGTTGTTGTTTGATCTTTGATTCTGGAATTGAAAAGAATCATTGAAACTCTGTGCCGATCTACACTATTTTTGAACGATAAAAGTACGTACAAGCTATTCGTTCTATAATCGTAAGATGGTATTTCACATTTCACACCAGCTAGTATATCTCGTAACGTTTGAAGTATCAAATCGTTATCGAAAGCATCGGGATGATCGAAATTATATTGTCCTTTCTCGGCTTTCAGTTTCTCAGCCGGCGATAAGTCGCGATAAAAACTATCCTGTGAAATGCAAACTACTTGTCGCTGCATGTGATCCATATCAACTTGTCCCAGTTTCTCCATTATACGTTTGCAAACAGTTGACTGAAATAACAAAACACACACACACGCACACAATCATTTCGTCAATTATTTTCGACGAACGAATCGACACAACGAGTCGAGAAGTCAGACGATCTTCGTATTATAGGTTTCTTATTAAGGTTAAGTCGTATAAAAATTTGTACTGCTTATAAAATGACAAGTACAGTTGATTACGACGTTCGAGAAAATCCAGCTACGTATGTTACTCACTTTCCCACTGGCCGTGCCACCGGAAACGCCGATTAAAAACGGCGTTTTACTTTCCAAACCGTTCAGTTTTCCATTAATACCGAAAGACATCTTTCGCGGCGTGATAACGTTTATCGACATATCTGCCATCGTGTAAACTTTATTTATACGTTCCGCAATTGAACAATGAATCGACCCCGAAGCCGAGTGTGATTTCGAAACAACTGTCTCGCCGTGCGTATCAACGAGTAATACTAAGTGATACCGATAGTAATGGCAAGGGTATCGATAGAAATGCAGGCAAACACTTGATGTAATGATTAACTAAAATCGCGCGCGCGCACATTACCAGTAGTATTCAACTAATTATACAAGGTGTTCAAGTTATCAGTGCCAAGGATCTAGCTGATCTACATTGATCTATTTAGCTGATCTACCTGTGAGCACGTGCGAGTCCCAACCTGTCCCAACCTGTCCCAACCTTATGCACACTAGGACGTGAATTGGTACAATAATCTTTCTCAAATATTTATATCCGTATTCCTGTGCATGCCTTGAGAACTAAGAGAGGTCCAGAAACATTTGTTCAATTTAGAATATTCGATGATATTTTTTAAAGTAATTTTGAAATTGGCCATTAATATTTCACAAAAACTGGGAAACCTAATCTTTATCTGTCTTTAAATATATATAAGTAAGTTAACGATATGTTTACAGCAAATACTCGTTAAGTAAGACAATTTTATGATTATAGTGAAACACTGCTCCTATTTATGATCATCTTATCATTGAATAGATGATTGCATAATAAATGAGTATAGATGTTTATCCCATGGAAATATATAACGCTGAATTCATTAATCAAACGTCATGCTTGTTCATTAGCTAGTTACGAGGTAACATTGTGTTATATTAGTTTATTATTAGCATAGTCGTTTAATGGTGCTTGGAAGTTTTGATTTTGTAAATAATATACACAAATATAGAAGAGATGGTTACTCATATGTACCATGATAATTCTTACAAGGTATAATACGGACTGTTATTTAATTTATGTTCAGTTTACTTATACAGATAGGAATAGTAAACTAAGATATATAAGAAAAATCATTTATCACATTTTTAGGCTGCTTTAAAAGCATTGCAAGGTTTACAAAGCAACATTCAATATTTGAAGCTGGCAACAAAAACAGATAATAGTGATCTTTCTAACTTATGTAATACAGAAAAATACTTGGTTCGGTAATGATTTTTTCTTTATTTTGTTGAAAAATTAACGTGTATACCGAACATAACGATAATTTTACCAACATTGTTTTTATAGGTCAGGTATTACGCTTGAAAAATTAGAAACTTTGTCTGTCATACATGTAGCAGGTACTAAAGGAAAAGGTTCTACTTGCGCATACACAGAAGCTATTTTACGTCAACATGGTTTTAGTACAGGATTTTTTAGTTCTCCACATTTGGTTACAGTCAGAGAACGCATAAAAATAAATGGAGAATCGATAAGCCAGTCGCGTTTTACACACTATTTTTGGAAAGTGTATAAAAAGCTGGAAAATGCGAAAGAACACGAATCCGACATGCCTGCGTATTTTAAATTTTTAACAGTTCTAATGTTTAATATATTTTTAGACGCGAACATTGATGTCGCTATTATCGAAGTTGGAATTGGCGGGCTGAAAGATAGTACAAATATCGTAAGGAATCCTGTATGCATAGGTATAAGTAGTTTAGCATTGGATCATACTTCCTTATTAGGTAATACTATTGAAGATATAGCTTTTCAGAAATCTGGGATTTTTAAACCAAAGTCAATTGCATTTTCTGTTCCACAACTTCCACAAGCGATGCGAGTGTTAGAGAAAAGAGCAATTGAAAAAGATTGTTCATTACATATTGTCCCTTCTTTCAAAGAATATACATGGGAAAATTTAACACCTATTTCAAAAATAACAAACAGTATCAAACAACAAAATGCATCTTTAGCTATTCAGTTGGCCATTGCATGGATAACGAGTAACAGCGATAAATGTTTTCCGACGATGAATACTACCATAAATGATAATAACTTTTACAATAAATATAAAGAATATATTCGAATAAATAGTTCTATACAAGAAGCACAAGTTTCAAAGATTGTGGATATGAATAAGATTGCGGTAGGTTTATCTTCTTGTAAATGGCCAGGTAGAATGCAAATTTTAAGAGGTAGCATCGCCGAGTTTTTCGTAGATGGTGCACATACGATTGAAAGTATCGAAGGCTGCGTTAATTGGTTTAACGAAGTAAGCAACAACAGAAATAGAGAGAAAAGAATTTTAATTTTTAATTCTAGTGGAAATCGAGATCCAATTCCGTTACTGACACCTTTGAAGTCTTTATATTTTCGTAAAGCATATTTCGTACCAAATATTGCCGGAGTGGAAAATGTAGATGCCGAAACAAATTGTTATTTAATAGATGAGCAAAAACTTAAATGTGTGAAGAATTCTGAAGTATGGGGAGCTGGTTCTGTGGTTGCAAATAGTGTTTTTGAAATTCTACAAGAAATTAAAAAGGATTCTGAAAAAGAAATTAATTGTAGTAACAATGAAAAATTTCAAATTCTTGTTACCGGATCGTTACATTTAGCAGGTGCGGTTCTTACTATATTAGATCCGAATTTGACGATGAGTACACAATTTTAATATGTATCTAAATGTAATTGAATAATCATTTTGTAATATAAAAGTACAAATAACAAGAATATTTTGTATAAACAGTAAAATTATATATTTAATAATCATAATAACAATAACTGTATCAATTCGTAATATATTAATGAAATATTGCATTGTTATCTTGATGACAATAGCAAAGTACTCGTTAATATTTTTTCTTAAGAATATTTTTTGTACTTTAGTATAAATACATTTTTCATAAAACTACGCATGATTGTAAAGTTGTAATAATTTGTACATATGAGTGAGTGAGCGGGTGCTATGTACGTTCACAAAGATGTGATCTTAAAGTAAGAGTGGCTAAAAGGCTTAAAATATTTTTGGATGGTAATCTAGTTCTGACTCTGCCTCGGTATCTGATAAACTTAAGGAAACACCAGTTCTTCGCCGTAGATGAGCTTCATCGGGACTCTGAAAAATATATAAAAATATTATCATTTATACTGGCCTGGTTCCTTGTGAAACGAGTAGTAAAACATTCCGAAATGACTGTGTATTCTATTTCTCGATAAGAAGTATGATTAGTACCTGATCTAGAATACCGGCAGTAGGCTCAGAGGCATAACCTACTTCTTGTGCATCTTCTTCTAGATCTGCCTCGTATTCTTCTAACTCATCCGTGTCTGAATCGATGTCCAAATCTACGTATCGACTTCCTCTGGAGACTTTGCATACCATTTGAGCTAAATCCGTAAACGTGTACGATGATGCAGATTGCTGATTCGATACCTGATGCTTTGCTCGTAACGCTCGTGCGTTTTCTCTGTCGGCATTAAATCGTGGAAGAACTCCAGCTTTCGACTGTCCTTCGAAATAAGTCTTTCCTATTCATGTAAATTAAATAGTTTGTGTACATGTATCAAATTCTCAATCTCAAATTATACAAATAATAAAAGGTTACCGTGTTGATATCCGACATCTTTAATCTCGTCAAAATTTGTAAACTGAAGAGTTTTATATTTATCTATCGGTGGCCTGATATATTCGCAATAATCAGAGTTTTTCACTTCCTCCAATTGCCGTACGCAACTTACGTACGCCAGCCTCGATTGTATATCAGGCAAATTCGGTACTTTAACGGGCGTTGCGAAAGGATTCCAACGTTTCCACAATAGCCACCAACCGGACAAAGAATCTCCATAATTTGTTAAATCCGTGTCATCCTGTGACCCAACGTCGATTGCCAAAATATGATGTGCTCCTTGTCTCAACATTTCGTCAGCTTGAACAAATAAATGATTAATGTACACGGCGAAAACCAATTACGATTGATTATATATTATTTCTATGAACTGATAAACAATACAGATTTTAAAGTACCTGGCACGTTATTAACATAACACCCATCGACCAAAAGATGCCCGTCAAGAGGGTCGCAAATAGGAGGAAAGACCCCCGCAATGGTCATACTGGCTCGAATGTATCTCCATAGTAAACCTGAGTTCACTTAGCTATTCAGAATTTGACAAATGCATCTTTTATCAACGGGAGTGAGCTTTACGTCATTTTTTTTTTTCATTATTAAATTGTAACGAATCGTTTCATTATTTATACGAATGAAAAAGAATCTAATGGACTACTCGTTCATAATATTAATTTGTTGTACAATGTCCAGGTAATTTTGTAAAATCAATAAAAATTTATATAAGAGCGTACGTGCGTTCAACTTAAAATATTTTTTACCGTGTACATTAATAATAAGTTCTGTTCAAATGAATTCAACGTTGTAAGTTTCTTAACGCACTCTTTTTAATGTTACGCTCAAATTACCTGGAAGGTTATTGACGTACCCGCCGTCGAGCAGGAGATGGCCGTCAACTGGGTCACACATGGGTGGCATATAACCAGACAAAGACATCGAAGCCCGAATGTACCGCCACAGCGATCCTAAACACCACGAATTAAGTTCCTTAATGTATGTACATGCATTTTTTCTTTACTTTCTATATTCGATCATAAATCGTATGATGTACATTATAGCAAATATCACTGGTTCAAAAATTCCTTGATACCATCTATACAGGAAATAAAAAAAAAAAGAACACAATATTCGCCTTGACGGCAAACGATACAGAACGGAGAGTACGTCAACAATGATTACCCAGAAAGCTCACTCCCGCTGTTCAAGCATATTTCTACATAATGCTCTACGACAAATGGGTATTCGAACTTCAAAACAAAATTTTAGGTTAGGAGCATATCTACAGGGTCTATCAATTTCACCAAAACAGCGAGAGAGTTTCCAGTTAGTTAAAGCTGAACAATTTGAATTATGTCTTAATCATATTTAATCAAAGAGAACTGGAAACTATCAATGCTTCGAGAAACGTGAAACTTTCTTCCTTTGAATACAGACCGTGCGTGTGTGTACGCATACAAGAGTCAGTGATGTCTGTAGTTATTGTAAAATACGGTAACCACAGGTCCTCTATGTATGTATCGCCAAATGTTGCCTGAATTGTTTTATTAAAATCTTTTCCAGAGAACATGGATGTCACAGGGTACGTCAAGTCCATTATTTGCCTCCACCACTGTGTCATTTTCTATTAAATAGATATTCGTCAACATAGAAAAAAAATACCAATAGAAATTATTATAAATGTAAAAATATTTACAGTATTTTTATTAGCTTTAATTCTGTGGTAATTACCTTAGACCATTCGCGAGCTTTCTGAGTTGTCGTCGTAATATTCTTTTCCATGCAATACAATGCGCCCATAAAAGCACCGATGCTAACTCCACCGACCATGTCTATGGGTATTCCAGCTTCGATGACCGCTTTAAGCATACCTACATGGGCTGCACCTCTAGCACCACCACCTCCGAGTACTAGGCCAACCGAAGTTCCAGTTAACCACCGAGCGAGTCTACTAAAGTCACTATGAACATTTGGCTCTGACATAAGAACCTTGGAATATAATTCATTCTAAAAAAAAATTTTTCAAAAATTATTTCAATGTCTTATCTGATACGAGTATAAACTATAACACGTTGTATATTACAATTCTATATTGAGATCTCCTGGTGAACATTCGTTTAGGGCACAAAATGTGATGATGACTAGAAATCCAAGATCTCATATTCAACCACTCCACTGTATTCGTTGGCCGCTGTCCGCTCTGTTCTTTGTGCAAAAGAACTAATTCCTTTTGCGTTCTCATTACCAAGCGTTCGATTTCGCGTTCTGTTCTACCTATGGAAGGAGGCCTATCTCCCAAACCGACAATAAAAATGCAGTCCGCCTGTCGAACGCATCGTTGAGTCCACAATGTGTACGTTGGATCACATTGATACAATGAAATTCGGTGTTGATCTTCTTGTTGCGCGAGCCATGATGTTAAACGATATTCATTCGCGGGTTCCATAATAGTGCTACCTAGAGTCTGTTGATAAAAAAAAATGCGTATAAAGAATTTGATTGTTCGTGATGGAAATAAGAAAGCGAATTGATTTTAATTGCTTACTTTTCGGACAACATCTGAAGTGAGGCGTAAACAAGGTCCGATAGCACACAACGAATGATACAGTTCGTATGTAAATGCAGTTAATGGTACATCATCAGATACTGGGACTATAGCTACAGTTGAGAAATTTACTTGAGCTGGTCTCGTATCAATTGTCGCAGCAGCTCGCCTGTAAATATATTTATACATAGGTATCTTCTAATTTGATAAGAAATTAATTTTATAAACACTATTACTAATGTATCGGATGCATACTGCTTATCACTGCTGCCACCTTTCGAGTGTGGCTGTTGCCAAGACCCAAGAATACGGTGCCCAAGTAAATTTATAAGCCTTGTGACTACTATGGGGTAACGAAGTTTGATCACATTAAACAATCCTTCGGGAAGTTTTGCCAGTTCAGAGTCTCGTACCGCCATTACTGTTGTTGATCGTGGAGTTTGCGTGACCATTTCTACGATACCTACTAGGTCTCCCTTCCCATATTCCGCAACGAGTTCTTTCTTTCCATTTTCATACGTAATCACCGACCGAAGTCGGCCACTTAGTACAATAAACGTAGAGTCCGATTCATCGCCTTGTCTATACACTGCTCTTCCACTTTCAAGAAATAGCCAGTCGAGAGCAAAATCAACCTTTTGTAGAAAAATGAAAAATTAATAGTAACTATCCAGTAAAATATAAATGGAAAAATCTTTATACCTGTCTAACGAAAGGACTAAGCCTTCGGACAACCGAGTGAGCTACGTGTAATACAACGGTAGGTTGTTCTCTCATAATGGCAAAGAATGTTGATTTACTAAGAAGCGCGATGCGACTAGGATGTTTTGCTCTAATGGTATAGAAAGAAGGCTCTCCGGTTAAAACAGCCAATCCTCCAACAATTTCACCTTGATGAGCGCTAAACATGTGAACTTCTTGACCTACATCTCTGCCTTCCGAAACGCGTTGACTAACAGTTAATAAACCGGATACGACATAGACGAGAGCAACATCCTGAAAAATATAAGTATAACATTGATATATTTAAATATGAATATATTTACGTAATATATAACACAATATTATATCGATTTTCCTAGAACCTTATGAGATTCTTCTTTCATTAGATAAGTTCCAGCAGGTACTTCTCTAATTTGAACCTTGCCATCCTTAAGTATCGATTCGTCTTCTAAACCAAGTTCTCTCACGAATGCTTCGGTAGCTATTTGAACAAGATGCGATTCGTCTAATTGTTGCGGGATTGGTTCGATAGTTGTGGATCGTTTTTTGCTTGGGTAAGAATTGCCTGTGTTTACAACGTCCGGTTGCGATCCTTGGTATGATTGTTGCGATGTTGCAGGCGAAGAATTTGCCCAATGAGAATCACATTCTGGTACCATATTTGCTGAATTCTGATCCAATTGTGGGCTTAAATTTTGATTTTTCCAATCAAAACTAGTCTTTGGCCTATTATAGAGTATACGTTAATATGAATGATTTTTCTTCGTTAAATAATTTTGTTTACCTTACCGTCGATTGATAACGATAGGTACGGATTGAGGACTACTCGAAGTAGAAGTATCGCGCTGAAGCATTTCACATGCATCGTGTTGCTCCGATGAAATAGTAGTTGATACAGAGGATTGATATTCCGTATTTGGCGTAGCGAAATTTTCTTTAGTTCTCGATCTAACCGGTGATCCAGAAAATGGACTCTGTTTCTTTTTGTGTGTTCCTTGATTAACTAATTCCGCAGACAATCCAAGATATTGGTGTAAAGCGGTAAAGGTGACTCTTTGGAGGCGAACCATAATGACCTGGATAACTCGAACGAACGCATCAGGATGATCTTGAAAAACCTATAAACATGCGAATACGAGTATTATATTATGAACCCTAATCGTAATTTTATTAAAATCCATTCTGTACAATTACATTATACCTCTTGAAATGCGCTCATCGGTAATTTGACTACTATAGAATTTTCGACAGTTCTAGCGGATACAGTCTTGTAGGTACTCGTATGCCCAGTAAGTACGTCCGTGAAACTAAGAAGACTAGTTACAGATTCCCCAGTTTTCACTAGTTTTAACGATATTTGGGAACTATCGGGTCCTGTAATATAAACATTGACCAGGCCTTGCTGCACAATAAATAAATTTTCATCCGGATCCCCAATTTTAAATAAACTGGTACCAGCTGGTAAACTCATAATTTCTGTATGCTTGCATAATTTCAAGAATACAGGCTTTTCAAAATGACCAAATACTCTAATACTTTGCAACATGTACAAAGCATCTGGCGGTACTCTGTCACCAGGACCTAGGTCTTCTTCCAAATATTCAGCAGGTGGTTCCAAAACCTACAGAAACAGGAAAATATATAGCCTACAAGATGCATTACAAAAAGTAAAATGAAATTTAATAAAACTAAAATTTGAATACTTTTAATTGTTGCGGCGTGGAATCTTTCTTTAATTGCAATAATCTTCGTGCAAACCGCATGACTGCCTTTCGTTTTTTTCCTTGTCCTGTTGCATGTACTTGTCCACCGATAGATTTTACTTTGCGTAACATTTTTCTTCCGTAAAAGAGGACCTTGTCCCTTTTTCTGAATCTGGGCTTGCCTGTACCTACTCCGACGAATTCTTTCATTTCTGGGAGAAATTCTTTGTTTTTCCATTTTCGAAGAACAATTACACAAACGACAATTAAAATTATAAGAACCAATGCCGCAATAATAAACAAGGTTTTCGATGTTTGATATTCCGTAATTAATTTGCCAATCCATCTCGTAAAGATGTACGATCCTAAATTCTCGTTGTATCTATTGAATAAATCCACTACCTGAAAGTAATAAAGGTAATTCAGTAACAGTTAATTATTTATAAATGTATAGCAAACGATGTTTTACAAGTATACATAAAAAAGGATTACGAATGAAATATTATAAATAATAACCTCCATAGTGGGCACTCATTTCTTCCATTGGTCTAGAGCAGGATTTAATCGAGGATCGCGTCACGAATTCATAAGTATGCGGAATACGAAGCAGATGAATTGAAATAAAGTCCTGTTTTTCAAGTAAAATATTAGTTATCTACAATCAACTAATGACCTTTGATACTTCGGTCGAGTCATCCAACGCCATTTTAGTCGCACTTAAGTAAGTACATATATGCATGGACATGTTGCAACTCCAAATTACACCATTTTTACATATATAATGCATATGTACTCGACTATTTCGAAATATTTTGAAAGTGGAAAATATCTTCGTATACTACGTCCAATGTCCTGTATATCTTTTATGAAATTAGAGAACAACGAAAGAGAAAAACATCGAGATATAATACATAGCTGCATGGAATGTTCTGTGTCATTTAAACGACTATGTAATTAAAATCCTAATGAGATAATAAGAACGAATCGGTCCTCCGATTAAAAAGAATAACATTGGAAAAAAGACTCTTTTTATCACCATTAATTCGATATGATTTAAGCATGCAGGCATCGCATACGTTTCTTGTTATCAAGAAAAAAATAAATACATTTATGTGTCTTTGTGATCCTCGATCTATATGTTTTTTTGCGAATGTAAAGCTCTCGTCGTTTTACAATAATTATGTAAACTCATTTTGGTTAAAGCACGGTTCGAATAGTTGGCGCCAATGTGGATGTTAGCTCGACCAATGGCGGAACGCATCCCCTCCCCGACAGCCACTTATACCCGAGAAGGTCGATAGAGCGCGCTACGGCGGAATTCCGGGCGGTTTTCAGTGAACAGTTGGGTACGGTCAGTCAGTGGTTACGGGTCGACATGTTGGCGACGTTTTAGTGAGTGGTGAGCGCGGTAGATCTGACGCGTGATTTTTCATGCGTTTTTATCGCGTGTTCGATACCAGAGGTGTTTCTCGTTCGCGACGCTACATGTGAAGTGTCGAGTGTGACTAGCCTGCTGCTCGTGCCTGGTTTACCCAGCCCAGCAAACATGAGCTGGGGTATAGAACTCTGGGTAAGTCTCTCCTTGGTTTTCTCTGTCCATCTATCTGTCGCCGTTTCTCCCTCTCGTTCTTTCGCGATACAGCGATCCGCACGCACACGAAAACGAAACACGCCGAATAGCTCAAGGCGTTCGACGGTTGAACATTATCGTCGAACCGCTGCCCCGTTGTTTTCGCCAACGCGTAACAACGATATCCTTCGATAACCAGTTCACGGTGGCAAACCACTCACGGGAGTTTTACCTTTGCGGTTGCTAGCCGCGGGCGACGTTCTTCTCTCCTTTGGTGTATCCCCTCTCCTCCAGCTATCGTACCCAACCCGGGTGTATATACGTGTACTCATCGTTGGTGTGCTCCTTCGCTTGCTTCCTTTCTCATGAAATCTTGGACGAATACCGGTGCTATACGGTGTGACAGTGACTTGTCGTCATCTTACCGTGACGCAAATCCCCTAGTACGCGCAATCGATTCTCGCGGAGGGATTACTTGCAGCGTTTTTCTTCCCTTGCAGTCTTCTTTGTATCCGCTTTGTTTAGTCGCATCGAACGAGATATCTGGGGAGTAATTTACCTGCGCGCACGGCTTACAGAATTTCACGTATCGGTCCCGGCTTTGTACTCTCAGGAAGCCACGAATCGCGGTACAGTTGCGTCTGTGAACTTGTAGTGATTCCAGCAGGTGTACTACGTATCCGTTATCGGACGAACTATTTTTTTCTCCGCTATTCGTTTCGATTCGCCAGACGATCTATCTTATCGACAAACAAACGAGATTCTTTTCTCGGAATGCAGTTACCGTGTTCGCCATCGATTCGACACTACCAGGCCGCTATTTGTATTCTTCCACGTCTTACGAAAGCATTTACGCGCATCTACATCTACACACGGCCCGAGAATCGTGCCGCTCAACGTCATCTTCCTTACTTTCTGTTCCCTATAAAATATAAATAATTCATTCGTTCGTTCCGACCGATCGTTTCTTTCCCGACGATCTCTTTCTCTCCCACGGCGTTCCAACGAATCGACAAATTTCTAGACGTTCGATCTTTTCGCAGCCTTGAGCTCTCCGGCAGCCGTGGGCGTTTAGAAGCGTCGCGGTGCGTGCGGCGAACGCGTATGAGCGTTCGGCAACTATAGAGATGGGTTTATTTGAATGAAAAAGATGGCGAACGAAACGAAACGTATCCACGTTGTTCGCTCGACTCGATTATTACTCGGATAAGATTTCGTTCGTGTAACGCAAACAGTCGTTTATCTGCGATCTGTTGTTCGACATTTTTTATCTAGATAAGAATTTTTGCTATCTTCGCTTCGAGAACGGTTCAAGCTCCGCGTACAGGGAACGTATCGTTACGAACGATTATCGTATTACGAATACCGAGATTAGATCGCAGCTCATCGTTGTTTCGGTTGAGAGGAAATCGGATTCGTTTCGAACTGTCGCCGTATATTACGATTGATTGGTGTTCCACTCGTGTTCTTCTGTGAATCACGATACAGGACGCGTTCGTGTTTAACCGCTAACGGCCGCTCGCGAGCATATGTACACGTACGACACGGGCGTGTCTCGCCATGCTCTTGACAGAGAAAGGGAGAAACAACCGAGAGAGAGTGTCGCTCGGGGAATTTCGGTGTGAAATTTTACTTGGACGCGCGCGTACAATTCTCTGTTTCTTTGTTTATTTCCTTGGCCTATTTTTTTTTTTTTTCAACGGTAAATAAACATTTGCGTACTAAAATAGCAGCGAACGCGTGATCGACGAACGGTTATCTCAATTACGCTTTATTTATTAGATCGTTTACACGGTATAATTGTTATCTGCGCACTTTGCACTCGGATGTAAATATTTCTTTTATAACAGGACCTCGATTCACTTGGAATCGAATATCCAGAGTCTACGTTTTCCAACTACGATTATATAATTGAAATTAATTATTTTCTAGATTTTATCTATTGGAAGACTTTTTTTGAAAATAGGTAATAGAAAATTCCTTGCGGTTGAGAGAAGAAAATGTCCAAAGGAATACCCGAAAAATGTACGGTCTAGATTACGACGTCCCTTGTAACTCATTTGTCGTTGAAACGAAGTCAATGAATCAGCGTGTTCGAAGTCGCGGTCGGGTTTTAGCGAAAACGCGTGACGAACTATGTCTCTTTCGTTGGAAAGGTAAACTCGGGCTCGACTTCGTATGCTAACCGATGATTTCATGGCTCGACATTCCTGGCTCGTGTCTCGGTCGACTCGTTAGGGTCAGGTACGTTTCTTTCTTCGGCGCAGAACTGCCTAAAATGGTTATCGCGCGTCACGAAACGATGTAGCGTTACTCGAGGCACGGTTACGGTTATTGGTAATCGATACGGACGCGAAAAAGAGCTTTTTCGAAAGACACGAAACGGAAAATTCTTCACGTAAACCGGGACGAAATCTTTTGCGGCCGGTTTGTCGGTCAGCTAATAAACTGAGCGTGAACCGCGTTAACAGCGTGGAACAGAAATGTTGACCGATTAAATGTCACACTTGTCTTTTGACCGTGCGAAAACGGTTCTTTTTCTCGACGGACCGTTTTAAATGGCGCGCAACTCGATTCGAATCATAGAGACATCGTATTATAGGTTATAGGTGCATAGGTTCGCCAAAAAGTTGGTTCGGTTTGGGAAAGAGGAGAGAGGAAGTTAACGAACGATACGTGTGTAGCAGTCTACCAAGAATTTGATCTTTTCGTTAAAAGTACAATGGTTCAAACTCGTGCTCGAAGCTATGCGAACCTGGCACCCGACTGTTCGAAATTAATTTTTCTTTCTTAGAAAATGGTAGTACTTGGTTTGTACTTGATTGTAGTAACAATAGTTTCGTTTGTACCTTCATCAATTAATAGTTAAAAAAAAAAATTCAAAAAACGGTCAGGGACCCGACATTGAGATTTTTGAAATCTGTTTTTTCCCGATTCTTTAGAATCGTTTGTACCCGTTCGTACCGCTTTTCGTTTCGTTTGTACCGCGATAGTTTAAATTTTACAAGCAATCGTTGATACAGTTGAATTATAAAATTCAAACTATCGAGGTACAGACGAAACGAAAAGCGGTACGAACGGATAGAAACGATTCTAAAGAATCGGGAAAAAACAGATTTTAAAAATCTTGAAAATTGACGATTTCCACTCTTACGCGGATCAACAATTGCTTGTAAAATTTAAACTATCGAGGTACAAACGAAACGAAAAGCGGTACGAACGGGTATAAACGATTCTAAAGAATCGGGAAAAAACAGATTTTAAAAATCTTGAAAATTGACGATTTCCACTCTTACGCGGATCAACAATTGCTTGTAAAATTCAAACTATCGAGGTACAAACGAAACGAAAAGCGGTACAAGCGGGTACAAACGATTCTAAAGAATCGGGAAAAAACAGATTTCAAAAATCTGAATGTCGGGTGCTGACCATTTTTTTGAATTTTTTTTAATTATTAATCGATGAAGGTACAAACAAAACAATTGTTACTACAATTAACTACAAAGGAAATACTATCATTTTTTACACAAAAAAAAAAAAATTTTTTTTTTTGTTGAAAAGTCGGGTGCCAGGTTCACATAGCTCCAGATCGAGGAGATCGAAGAGCGTATAAAGAGGAACGATTCGTTTAGATAAGCCATTCATAAGTTCGCGTACGGGGTTAGAAAGTTCTCAATGGATTACTCGTAAATCTCCGTTAATGGGAGAGGTCCCACACAGCGAAAGCGGAATTGATCGAAACGGGGTGATTAAATTTGAATCGTCTATATGTATACGAAATCATACGGGGGAAACATTGGTGCGTAATGGCTTATTTATAGCGTACAATTGTTCGAGAAACGAGGGTATTGTTTCTCGGTGCCCGATATCGTTCTTATCTACCTTTTCCTTATCGCTCACCTGTAACCGTTCTCTCTTACCACCGAGGTGGCGTTATCTCCTCCCGACGAGCGCTCAAGATTTTTCTCGTTTCTTTTCTACCCGACACAATTCTTCCATTATTCTTCCATTATTCTTCAATCCATTTGGATCGTTTCCCTCTCGTTGAACTCGTGGATCTGTTGCGTCGTGGATGACACGCGTTGTCTAAGATCGCAGAGCAAAAATGCTTACCGTGGGATCGAGACGCGATAACACCGACAGCGGTAACGTCTGGCGTCTGGCTTTGATTTTGCGTCGCGTTTAAAAATATCGTCGGCAAGGCTTTTGAAAATACTTAAAGGGGGATTCCGTTCCTCCGCTTTCTACGCGTCTCTCCGATAACAAGACTGCCAACGATATTGCGGTTCGGTATCAAGAAAACGTTGGAAAATTCCGTTGGAAATTCGCAGATATTAAACTTGAAAGATCTGAGATCTAAAGATCCTAGGCATCTTGTTTTAATCTGTTTATGCGTCTAGCCGTCTGCGTCTCTCTTCTCCAGTCTTTGCTCCATCATCCTCGGACCACTTTCTCAAGAATTAATAGTTTCTGAGACATTCGTTCCCGTTACTTCGCGACATAGTAGTTCAAATATCACAATTCTGATACAGTAGCGCATCTAGCAGAATTGAGTCCTCCCAAATTCTTATACCGTAACTCGTTCGTATAATGTTTCGTAAAGTAAAATAGAATATTTCGTAAAGTAAAGGTTGTTTTCGTTTGAAAACGACGCGAGTAAAATCGTCGCTGGCTCTCGGATCGATACAACAGATAAGGAGCCAGTGAACAGATTCCTGTATCTATCTTTCGAGTATCTAAGCTAGGCTCCAATTAAAAAGAGCCGAGCGGAAATCTTTAGGAAAATTTCGTCAGAAAATCCTCTGCGCGTTTGGGCGCGAAAATTCGTTCACAATGGAATCCGTAAATTTCGAGGCTCGCGTTTCCCACGACTGGCTAGCCCCAGGAATGGACGAACGAAGATGTTTGCATGATTACACGCTTTGCGTCTCGTCCAGGAATTCTTGCAAGGCGCGAGGATTCGAGTAACTGTTTACAACGCGCTACTTACCCTAATCGCGTTCCATTATTACTACCACTACCATTATTACAACTAATCGATCAGCGACTCGCGTTTCGTCAACTTTGAACGCGCGTTAGCCCACGAGTCGTAGAGGGTCTCGACAGACCCCACGCATTTCTGGATTATTTATAGCTTCCTTTGCTTTCTTCCCTTGTTTACCTCTGGATAATTTCATCACGAATAGAATTCTAGTTATTACTCTCGGTGTTTCGTGGGTAGCTGCACGATACATGGAAATCGTCGCGTTCCATTTTCCAGAAATCATTGGACACGCGATCGAAACGAGTTCCAATTTCTTTTACCGAAACTCTCGATGCCGCGGCGGAGATTCTAGGGCTGCCCGAAGCCTCCTCGACTCGGTCCGTTTTCGTAAGTGGTTTTACGAGCGAAGGCTTCTTCTTCGGTGGTGGTGTGCGGCGTTCCGTGCGATCGCATTGCCTCGTTACTCGAGGCACCGGTTCTCGTCCATAGAATTTCGATGCCTCGCGAAACGAGAGGAGGGAGAAGGAAGGGGGAGAGACACAGTCCGTTACATCGAGCCGAAAATTGCTAAACGATAGTTAGTAAGTCGCGGATTGTCATGCGATATAAATAAACAATATCGGGCTCTCTGGAAAGTCCATGGCGATTTTTAGTAGGCGGCACAGGTCTGAATATGTCAGAATGGCTGAAAACAAATAACGTGTGTACATTCCTTAAAAGGTGGAAAGGTTGTGGAACGGAATGGTACATATACAGGGTGTCCCAAAAATGTTGGCGGTCCTCGAAAGGGGTGGTTCGGGAGGTGATTTGAAACGACTTTTCCCTTTGCAAAAATGTCGGATGGGGCTTCGTTAAGTGGATATTAATAAAAAAAAACCCGACCAATCAGAGCGCGCGGATACCGTTGGAGCGGCCGCGGTAGCGAAGGCTACCCGCTGAGCGGTCGCGTCAATATCCTTCGATGCACGTCCAGTCGCATGTTCGCGTACGAGAGCGGCTACCTAGCGCGTAGCCATCGCTACCGCCGCCGCTCCAACGGTATCCGCGCGCTCTGATTGGTCAGTGTTCTCCGTTAATATCTCCTCAACGAAGCCTCGGACAACAATTTCGCTAAGGAAAAAGTTGTTTCAAATCACCCCCTGAACCACCCTTTTCAAGGACCTCCAACATTTTTGGGACACCCTGTATAATTCGATAAATATACATCAAAATTTAAATATGCCTTTGAATGTTTCTTAAAAATAGGCACAAACTTTCCGGACAATCCGATAACGAATGTAGAATATATAAACCAACAAAAAACGAGTATTCGTATACGATACATTTGCGTTGAACGCAAGAAACGCTGAAATAATTACTCGAGCGTCCCGAGACGGCCGAATTGGAAATAAATGGTGGGCGAACGTCATCTTTCTCAAGCACGAGAATCGTACTAAAAATAATCATATTCGTACTAAAAATAATCATAATCGTAAATGAAAATCGATTTTTCGAATTACCGTCCTCTGGACATCGAGTTTGGCGAAGGAAGCCGGTGAAACGCCTCCTGCGAGGACCCGAGAGGGGAGCCTCTCGTTCGCGGAGGTAAAAGAAAAATCTGCGAGATTCTGTCGCGACCGCTCGCTCGCTCCTCCTTCTTTCCTTAACCAGCGTGTCCCTTTTGCAGCCGGTTTTCGCCGTGACGACGCTATACGTATACCGTGAGTGCATTTTTTCGCGGCATGACACGCGTGTCGAGGTCGCCAGCGAGACACCGATCGCAGGGAACTTGGACTTGAATTCCTCACCCTCCCCTCAAACTTTCTCGAAAATCGACGTCCCGTGCGATCCTCGCGCTCTTTGGAACTTTCGGCAGTTTCCTTTCAAGAAATGGCTCCAAAGGTGTCGAACCTGTGTTATACGAATTTTATTTTAATCGTTGCTCGTGATTCGACCTCCAGAGGTATCGTTATAGCCATCCTTCATAAAAATACACGTACGAATCTTGCGGGGCGGACAGTAGAGCAGCTACGTGAACCTGGCACTCGACTTTTCAAAAATTAATTTCTTTTTTATAGAAAATGATAGTATTTCGTTCGTACTTAATCGTACTACTAATTGTACTACTAATTGTACTAATAGTTTCGTTTGTACCTTTATCAGTTAATAATTTTAAAAAAATTCAAAAACTGGTCAGCACTCGAGATTTTTGAAATCTGTTTTTTCCCTGTTCATTAGAATCGTTCCATTATTTCGTCGGCTTGCATTTCTCTCGGCGCGGTGAACGTAAATATTTCCCCACTAGCCGGGCTACCGGTTCAACTAGCAGTTAATTAAATCGAATGCGGTCGAGCCGAAGCGAAAAATTTCATTCATTATATCCCGCTCTCCCATTCTGGGTAGTCGTTTAAGAAGCGCGCGTTCGCCTTCGATCCTGACCGACATCGAACAAACGTTTCCGACCGTCGGGAACAAACGTTTGCGTGCCTTTGCGACTCCTTGCCCGAAATATTCGCAGTTCTCCCTTTCCGTGGAACCGACTATTTCTGCTCGGCACTCGGACGCCGAGTATGTACGTTTCTCTCGCGTGAACGAGAGGGAAAGAGAGTGCTCGCGAACTTGCCCCACCCACGCATTGCGCCAAATCTCTATAAATACCGTACAGGCGAGAGTACGTTTTACGCGACGAGAACGCGAGAGAGGAGGTTGTTGTTCGCGGCTGTCGCTGAAAACGATATTTTTCTCCGGCGATGAATTAAACAAAGGTACCTCGTCAAGAAGTCGTACTTATGACTTATCGTTATGTTAAAAAAAAAAAAAAATTTCAGATTAATTCGATCGACGTGCGCGATTTACGAACTCGATCCGAACGTTTCTCTCTTATCTCGACGTCTAGGAACTTTTGCAGCGTGTTCGTGCTTTTATTACGCGTTACATCGTTCGCGGAGTATTCGAAATCGTTTGAATTTTCTGCAGGTTTAGTATCCTGTATACTTGGACATTTAACGCATAGACGGCTGCTTAATTGGCCGTCTAATCTATTTTGTAGCGGGACGCGGAAAGCCTTAGAAACGCCGCGCAACGGAATTCGCTTGGATCGCGTGATCGGCGCGCAAGTCGTTCCGGAAATCGGCGATCAATTCGAGACTTTCTTTCGAGTACCGTTCGGAAGAAACGTTGCTTTATTTGGGAGGAAAAACTCGTCGAAATTCTTCTCCGTATCATTCCTTTGTTTACGTCTTACTAATCTACGTTATTTTGCGGTACATAACAATTTCGAGCTCTTCGAGATTAAAGAGAAAAGGTTGAGAAACACTGGCCTAGATTGACTATGCACGGATCTGTATTCGTCGCCACAGGTCGTGTAAGTAGCGATAGTAGGAGCGTCAAGGTAGTTCGAGACTTAATTTATGCAAGCCTGCGTTCACCGCGAGGCGCTCGACTTAGGGAATCAATAACCCCGGCTTGTAAATGAAATTCTATGCCGAAGAGAGAGCCTCGTTTTTCTCATTAAGCTCGCCGGAGAACCGAGAGTCGACCGAGATCCTCATTTTCTGCTACTCGAGACACCTAACTACATTCCTGGCCCAGAAGTGGGGGTGGATTGATTTAATTAAACCGTACCAGGGTAATCAGCGAGATCGCGGAAATTCGGCGGTCGGAATTTTCAGGAAAGCATACTATGGAGTCGATTCTCAAAATTAATCTCCAACAAATAAATTGCTCCTAGACATTTTTCTAGAGACCCCTCATTTATGAGTATTTTCGCTTTTAATGTTTTTTCCTGTGTCTTCGACTGTCCACTATTTAAACGCCCATCGCTACATCAAAATTTCATAATCCATGCTAAAGTAACGTTTCATCGATTCCGGTGTATTCGGTATTACGTACATGCAAGTATCACATTTTCATTTGTTCGAAACCAGCGTTATAGGTCTACATTTCCAACAAATAAATTGCTCCTAGACATTTTTCTAGAAACCCCTCATTTATGGGTATTTTCGCTTTTAATGTTTTTTCCTGTGTCTTCGACTGTCCACTATTTAAACGGCCATCACTACATCAAAATTTCATAATCCATGCTACTAAAGTAACGTTTCATCGATTCCGATGTATTCGGTATTACGTACATGCAAGTATCACATTTTCATTTGTTCGAAACCAGCGTTATAGGTCTACATTTCTAATAAAAAAATTGCTCCTAGACATTTTTCTAGAAATCCCTCATTTATGAGTATTTTCGCTTTTAATGTTTTTTCCTGTGTCTTCGACTGTCCACTATTTAAACGGCCATCGCTACATCAAAATTTCATAATCCATGCTAAAGTAACGTTTCATCGATTCCGGTGTATTCGGTATTACGTACATGCAAGTATCACATTTTCATTTGTTCGAAACAAGCGTTCTAAGTCTACATTTCTAATAAAAAAATTGCTCCTAGACATTTTTCTAGAAATCCCTCATTTATGAATATTTTCGCTTTTAATGTTTTTTCCTGTGTCTTCGACTGTCCACTATTTAAACGCCCATCGCTACATCAAAATTCCATAATCCGTGCTAAAGTAACGTTTCATCGATTCCGGTGTATTCGGTATTACGTACATGCAAGTATCACATTTTCATTTGTTCGAAACAAGCGTTCTATGTCCGCATGGTCTAATCGACTAACAAACAAATAACTGGTAGGACTTTTCAATGGCGTTTTTACGATTCGGGATCGCTTGTGCGTCGCAGTTTCGCTTCGGCTCGACGTCGCGTCGTACGGTCTCGCTCGTGGATCGATAAGGGTAAAGGCAGACTGTGCACTGTGCAGAACGAGCGTCTTTGCTCCGTTAAGAAACACAGACGGATTATTGTACCGGTTATTACGTCTTAACAAGTTCGAACGCGGCAGACCGTTTCCTCGAACGGTCGTGGAACCAATGACAGCGAAATCTCGAGATATCGATTCGACTGGTTCCCTCGGGAGAATTACAGATCGGAGTCTGGACTCTTTTTCGCCGAGCTGGTAATTGGCGTATCGATTTCTAATCGCGGACACGATACTGTTTTCTCGCGGCGATTGTAAACGCGATTCTATCGGTTTCTTCTTCTTGATAGAGATATTATGCATAGACACCTGTCTCTGTCAACCATCGCGTTTTTATACCAAAATGCTTGCCGTTTATACTTTTCACCTACCACGACGTTCAAACGAAAGATTTCTAAATACGTAACTGATATTCATTTACAATCATCGCCCGTGGGTCGTTAAATTTGCTTTAACGCGTCTCACGACATAAATTTAATTCGTAAAGCGTGGTCTAATATATTCCGCATGCAATTTCCATACGTTTTCCATGTTATCAGGCGTTGTGAATGCGAACGCATATAATCGACAGTCTAATAATAGGATGCCGTCGCGCGAACAATTTTCCTTTGAATTTTGAAACGTCGCTTGACCCCAAACTTTATCGGTCGGTGGCTTCGAAATTACGGTACACCGAGATTGCGCGTGTCAGCGAGTCGTGTAGCAAATCCATTTCGAAACGACGCGATGGGAGCACGATTCGCGTGAACTTGAACGTTTACCATGGTGTCCGAGCGAGGTCTCCATAAACGCACAAACTCGGGACCGAACTAGTGCGTTTACGGTAGACTTCGTGCATTCTCCGATGTTTGCCGACGAGCTTCGAACGTAGAAAAGGATAACGAGTAAAGAAAGAGGACGGAGTGAAAACACAACGCGGGATATGCGGTGAGACAATTTCGAAGCTCGTCGGCAGCCATCAGGGAATATACGATCATGTAAATAAACACTGCTCGGCTTTCAAACACCTTGTTCTAGAAGTAGTGGGGACGGTTTCAGTGCAGAGACTATACTGTAGAGATTCCAGAGATCCAGAGATTCCAGGACTCGAAATCGTTCGAGTTCGAAGGTCCGA
>NC_071983.1:3030660-3032425 GCF_026283585.1 Hylaeus volcanicus | reverse complement strand
GGATTCGCGACCGTTCGATTCCTTTCCTGCCTGCTCGCCACGCGGTTCGGTAGCTCGCGTTCGCCTCGTTATGCATGCACGTAATGCGCTCTTGCGTAAGGAGTCAAATGTACAATTTTTGTTTGCGGCGCAGTACCGGCGAGGCGGACGAGTGAAAATGTCTGTTACGCTCCCGGATGATAACATTATCCCAAACAATGGTAGCTCGTTGCGGTACCTGGTATTCCGACGCAACTAATTGTACATCTATCGACCGGCAATTTTCACTTGTCAATTTTCACGATTTTCGTTAAAAACAGTGTTTTTGCTCTCAACTCTGTACGCTTTCTTTCGGTAATCATTTTCTAAAGTTAGCAGCCTCCTCGTTGCATTCGCGACAAAAGCCAACGGAGATTAAAAATAGGTAATAACGTTGACTGCGTTTGGGCGCGGTCACGAACGTTTCGATACGGCTCGAGAGGTCCGCGTTAGACGCATGGGATTAGTTTCTAATTTTAGCGCACAATTATAACGCGTTATCGCGTCTTCGTAAGCCTCGGCAATAACCAACGTTTAACCTCGTGGCCGGCGAGATAAGCGCGCAACGCGTCGGTTAATGATATTTAATAAACACCGATCTGTGAGCAGACCGATCGATTATTCACATTCTGATATCCGGACACGCGAATGTCGTTGCACAACGAGTTATCTAAAATACCTGTTCGAGTACGGTAAGTCGTTATTCGAACAGGAAGGATTCTAGCATCTCGTAAAATCATTGGACCTCGAATTTTCCCGTTAAGATGGACGAAAGAATCCTGTTTGCTTGAATGTAGATGTAACAACAATCACGAGTTACCAAACACTGAACTTCGGGTTTTCAATGGATTGTATACATGATTAGGGAGACTGGAAAGTAATATCGCTTTTTTTTTTACATTGAAATCAAACGAACTTTTAATAAATTTCATCGATCAAAAGCCTTTTTCAATCTGGTGTGCAGATTTTCGCTGCCAGATCGATGAGAATCAATAAGCTGATGAATGATAAACAAGCATTCAAAATTGCAAAAATGTTTTCTTTCCATTAGTTTCCGGTTCGCCCGATACACGTGTACCGTACGATATACGAGGAACATTCTGAAAGTTAAAAAAGTAATAATAGTCGACGATCGGTCTCGAAACGTGGTTTCGAGAGTCAAACGAAATAACGACGCTGTTCTATTTCGAGAAAAAGAACGTTCTGTACGAATGAGAAAGCAGCCTACGCGGCTCGGGACCTTATCACCGTCGCATCCTCCGTCGATATCGCGGCGCAGATTGCCCGGTTCTCCTTGTTCTCCGGCGGTACGTGACAAATCGAGCAGTGATTCACGCCGCTCTCAATTAAAAAGAGAGAATGGAACGTCGAAAAACAGGATGAATCAGTTGGCTCGCGAAGCACGATCATATCGACTCGAGATAACGAGAGCTCGACCCCATGCCAGCGACGAAGCTGTTCCGTAGGGCGAGTAGGCTTCCGAGTAGGTTTCCGAGTAGGTTTCCGAGGAGGCTTCCGAGGGTCCTCGTAGAGGGTTTAGACGTACAACGGGGATATTTCGTTCACTCGAACGGGGAAAACACTCAACGATTAATTGCGTTTGCGTCACTCGAACACGTCAAGAGAACGCGGAGCTCTTTTATTTCAATTTTTGGAGGTTGGTTTGGAGGTTACTCGATTCGACGCGTGTTTTTGTTGCGAATGTCTATTCCCCGATTTCCTTGCATCGGGGAGCATTTCTTTACGA
>NC_071983.1:3012182-3030650 GCF_026283585.1 Hylaeus volcanicus | reverse complement strand
AATGTCTATTCCCCGATTTCCTTGCATCGGGGAGCATTTCTTTACGAGTGCATGATATTTTTATCAAATCTTTCAACCTCCTCGATGCAGTACTTACATTTCATAAAGAAGCTCTTTTATTTGAATTTATTTTATTTCAATTTTTTTTAAGCGACTTCGAAAAAGAAGGTTACTCGATTCGACGCGTGTTTTTGTTTCAAATGTCTATTCCCCGATTTCCTTGCATCGGGGAGCATTTCTTTACGAGTACATGATATTTTTAATCAACCCGAATAGTTGTAATAAAAATAGTCGTAAAATTGTCGCTCTTTCAACCTCCTCGATGCAGTACTAACATTTCATAAAAAAAAAGGGCCAATTTACCGATGGATGCTTTGGTCATTTCGCGAAACCCTCGCTCATCCGTCGGAACGGACTTGTTAGCCCCGCGATTCGGGAATGACGAGCGACACGAGTATTTCCACCGAAATGGCTATCTCGATGCGAGGACGACGCCGACGTCCACTCCACGACAATGCCGACTGGAGTTGAATAGCGGAGAGGGAAAAAAATGTCAACGAGCATGAATGACAACTCGAGCGATCGGAGCGATCGTCCGAGTTATCTGGAGAGGGAGAAAAAACAGTGCGAAGGTCTGGCGAGTCGTTGACCGCAACCGACGATAATAACGCAACGTTCCGGTGATTCCGTGCTAATTAATTCGCGTTGCATAGTTTTGCGATTGTGCGATCAGAGTTTCCGCAGTTAAGATATCCACATTGATATCCATGCATCTAGAATGGCGATATTATCGAATTTTAATCGAAGCATCCATTTTCTTGGATCGACCGTTCTATAGCAACTGTTACTTCACTACTTAAAGTACGTATTAGATTGTCCCAAAAGATTCTTTCGTTTTATCAATAAGTGGACTGCGGATCTTAATGGATTTACAGGAAATTTGAATGTGCAAGAACCTACAAAGTGCAAACAATACGCAAGAATGTAAAAAAGATCGAAAGTAAAGTTCGTGTTATAATATTTACAGAATAAATTAATTTCTATTTAGATCCGCTTTGTGTAGGTTCTTTTGCAAAGATTGTTATTTTGCATAAAGATCCGCAGTCTATTAACCCTTAAATGGACGATTTTTGTTTCACGTTTTCAAAGTTTTCTTCAAAGTGACATTTGACATTAACTTATTTTCAATGCATAAAAATATTGGATAGTGCCAACATTAAAAAAAGTACAAAATTCGTTCAGAAATAAAAACTAGTCGTCAAAATTAACAAAAAATTAAAAGAAGGTCAATTTTATCTGTGATGTTTAGTATGTTGTTTAAAAACAACATACTAAACATCACATTTAAGGGTTAATAAGTAATACATACACAATATTTGATGTCTAATGTTACATTATTGAATCACGTACGATTCATTTCGCTCCATTGCTGTTACAACATCGACATCTAAGAAATTACATTGTCTATTTATAGAAACGCTACCGCACGAAATAATCGAGTGGAAATTACGAAAGAAAGTTTTGGGACAACCTAATACTTCCAAATTGGAGTAGAGATCCAATTAATGCGTGGTAACAAGCTCATCTTTCCGCGGCGCGCGTCGGGAACGGGAGCTGGAGACGAGGAACGTGTCGTCGTCGGAGGAAGAACTCTTAACCTCGTCCGGGGTTGGGCCTGGCCCTCGTCGACGCGACGGCCAGCCTTTTACTTCAAGAACAATTGGCCGCGCTACTCTTCCGCTTCTTCGAGTCCCTTTCCGCTTCGAGCGTCTTTCTCGCGGCCGCGGGAACCTCGTCGCGTCGTCCCTCATTGTCCACCCACCTGAACGGAGACACACAGCGAAACAGGATTAGTCTGCTTACTTCGTGTACGTCGGAGGTGCGGGAAACGTTGTCGGTGAATGCGATTCCGGGAGAATCGTCGGTTTCGCGTGGAAACTTTGAAAGAAATAAGGAATCAACGAGACGTCGGTACTTAAGTCGAGTAAAATAGAAAATTCTCGTTGTAAATTAGATGCTAATTGGCAGCTATATCGTACTTTGACGTCGTCGGGTCGTTTCGTATCGCGTCATTTTAGAGAGTCACTCTTCAGAGTCACAATCGATACGTGGAACAGTTCGAGTTCTCGATCGATACGTGGAACAGTTTGCCGTGGAATGCTCGATTCAAGAAAATGGATACTTGGACCAAAATTCGATAATATCGACATTCCGGATGCACTTGGTATCTTAACTGCGCAAACTATGAATGCTTGAATACGTGGCGTTGATAAACAAAAATATTCACGTCGAATCGAGTAACCTTCTCCTTTTCGAAGTCGGTTAGAAAGAACAGCGTATCTGTTTCTATCGAAATCAAGATTCGAGTCATCGTATGGATAAAAGTCGGAGTTTAGAAAATTGCCAGAAACCTGGATGCGTCGATTCGCTTCCTCTAATTACAAAGACATGGTCCGGACAGAATCGAGCACGGTAGTTTAAATCCTTGATTCGCGAAACAAAGCATGGGTAGAATTTAGAAACAATTTTCTCGTTGGTTTCGCTCGGGCCGCTTCATCGGTGTATCGAGTTTCCACGATTGGTACTCGTAAAGCGTGATACCCGGTCACGGCGCGCGCCGCGGCGTGTATCCGAGAGAGTACAACGGCGTTGTTTTCATGCGGTAGCGTATATGACACGGCAAATGGAGGGTATTACTTGTAACGATCAATAAAGCCCCCCGACGCCGACGTTTCACAGTTATTCCTCTGAGAAGCATTTACGTCGTTCTCCCGGTAGTTCGGCAGCGTCGAACGCCTATAAATAAACTACTTCGTACACCGCTCATTATGCGTATCGCCGATACCGACGTTTGCGGCCAGATAATCGGAAACTCGTGGTGCGCGAAGGAATAATTTTCAAGCACAGATAGAGACGCGACTCCGTTGGCACGGGTTGTCGGCTCGACCCATTTCCCTGCGAATCACAACGACCGGGAGCGACGGACCAGAAGCTTGGCCGCGTACAATCATCGTCCATGGACGTTTTCCACTCTGTAATTGCCTGGCTCACCTTAGTCCACGGTGCCGAACAGGCTTGGCCCGTGGGATGCGAAAGGTCCTCGACCTTAAGGGGCTTGAAAGTTTCAAGTTTCAAGTGGAAACATCAAACGGTGAAAGAAAATCACTTCTAAATGAGAAGTTTATTTTTTTTTTTTTTTTAAATTTAAATTTAAATTCGAGCGGTTCTGAACGGTTCTGCGCAAACAGAATTGAATTTGAAGCACTGGAAGTGGCAAACAAATCTTTTTGACACAAAATTTCTTTTGTCAACTTTGAACATTTTTTGAAAATTAACCATTGTGAATTTCAAGAAAATCCTCGGTATAAATTAAGCCCAGCTATCAGAAAACAAGTGTGCAAAATTTGGGTCGTATCGGTGTGACCGTATCTGAGAAAAATGTACCTTTGTACAGAAAGCCTAGAACTTTTTTTTTGTTAGAAAAAGGAATCTATTTTTCAAAAAAATTGTTGAACCACTTCCAGTGCTCCAAATTCAATCCTGTTTACGCGGAACTGTTCGGAATCGTTTAAATTTTGAATAAAGTAGCGAAAAAAGTGATTATTTAAAATTTTAATAAAGCAAAATTCTTTCAACTGATTTTTTATTTTTTGACGTTTCAAGCCCCTTAAGCATACACAGAACCGAATAGTTGTCAGTTCCCGTTCGATATCAACGTAAAAGTGGCAAGTTAACAGTTTCCAGAGTCTTTAGAGATTATCAGACCGATACGTGGATTAACCGCATCGGTCCCTCCGACGTTGATAACGCGTTCTCGCTCCTAATAGAAAAGTTTGCAGCGGTTGCCGGTGAGATATGTCGCGAGCCATATCGTTCACCTGACTACCTTCGCAAGGAAAGTCGTTCCAGATACTGGTTTCTGTTATTCGATCGATCCTTACGGGTTCCACGAGTAGCAGACTGCGAGCGCGCGTACGAATGCGTGCCCGTGTAAAATACAAATCGAATTAGTTTATCGGTCGATCGCTGTGAACTAAATGCGCAGTACTGGGTAAAGGGTACGGCAGAGAGGAGTTTTCAAAGGTTTCTTTTATTTTCGAAACTTCCTTTTGTTCCTTTTTCAGTCACGTGACACCCATATATGTATCTACATATCGCGAAGAGTGACCCATCCTCGCACATACAAAACTTTCACGCATATGCAGGACAAACGTATCGTATCTTTAAAACTTTCGACAATTTCGACCGAGTATTCGCCTTTCTGTACGAATTATAATCAGCGACGACGGACGATAATAGACGAGATGAATGGCGATCGTGAGAGGGGGCCCTTTGTTCCTCGATCCGTCCCTGTCGCGTCACTCGCCTCTCACCAGAGGACAAGTTTACCCATTGCTCCGTTAGCATACGAGCCGCGATAGCGTGCCACGACCTGGGACAACATTCCTGAGAATTTGCGGGTATTCTTAAAACCCTATCGTACCGGATCTATTCCTTCCACTTTGCTCGCGACGCGTGCCACGATACGATCACCCGCATTTGGAGCGGGGCGCCGCGTTGCACCGCGTCGTCCAATCGGAAACAGGGCGATGCGGTTTCGGTAAAAAGAAGCATTCCGCGTACGGTGTAGGCTACGCTCGAAACGAAAGCAACTGGCCGTTCAAGGTCATCGAGAATCTACACCTCTCCCCCCACCATCGCGACCAGAACCAACAGAACTCCCTGGAATCCGATAAGTATGGAATTCGAGAATTCTCGACGTATTTGCTACTTTCCATTCGCTCGTTTCCGGAGAAAATTCGTTGGGAATGTTCGTTGCCGGTTCGTTGGTTCATTATTAAACAAATGTGACAAAGATGAATCTAGAGTCGAGGGACACTGCGTTTCTCGAAAGGGAACGTTTCGTTTCTGCTGATTTCGTATAGTTGGGCCTCTGGCAGTATTTCTGTTCAAGAGGCCAGTGTGAAAATCCCTATGGAAAAATGGCTTTGGAAAAAGAGTTCGCTCTTAGTTCGAATCTTGAGGCGAAAATACGTCCTTTCGCGTCCTAACAATAAAGGATATAATATAAAGATTTAAAGACTGTGAATTTTGTCTCTTTAAGAATCCCGTAATCCAATAGCAGGTACACGGGAAATTGTTAGCATTTTTGACAATTGTCAGTTTGGTTAGTGGGTTAGGATTTAAATGAATTGTTCACGCGCGTTTGCACACATAAAGTAAGTATTTATTTATATATATACACAATAATACACGCGCGTTCATGCAGCGCACACCATCGGCTTGGTATACATTGCTACACTCGACAGTAATGAAAAAAAAAAGAAAGAAAAAAGATGTCTCGCACCGTGTAAAATAATTTTACAAGACCTTTATATATATATATATATATATATATATATATATATATATCTATATGAATATCTATATGAATATCTATATCTATATGAATATCTATATCTATATGAATATCTATATATATATCTATATATATATAATAAGGAACTTTGTCTATTGCCACGATTGTCTCGCATGGAACACATAAAAACAGAAACTGCACGACATTAGCAGATGTCGCTGCCACGATCAAGCCGCTATCGATATCCTTACAAAAATTTCTGAAAATCATCCATAGGAGACTCGTAGCGATCGCTGATAAGCCCTCGAATCGTAACGCAGAGGCACGCACGGCGAGCGTAACCGTGTTTGAAAATAAGCGACGTTACCAGAGGGTTAATTAGAAAATCAAGGGTACGCGATAAATCATCGGCTCGCGGCTCGCGATTCGTCTTCGATAGAGTCTGCGTTCGCGTGGACGCGAACGATTTATGGCGCCTATTAAAAGCCTGAGAGCGTGGATCTGTTCGAGCTCGAAAAATCTGACTCGATATCAGCCTTGGAAAAATATCTCCGAGCCCGTTGCCGGAGATCGCGTTCGGTTCGTACGGCGAGCGTCGTCGCGGCATTCGGGCGAATCGCGCGTCCTCGAAAGGTCGCGAGAAACGGAAAGGGGGACGGACGGTTGCGCTCGACACGAATTTTCCATCTACGTGGCCATTATTTTTCGTCCTTTGATCTCTACCAAAGGAAGTATTGTAATTGTTGGATTAGGTTATCCCGACTACCAGGAACGAGTCAACTATTTACTCGTCGCTAACTAATTATACATAACTTTCGTTTGATATCGTGTTTACTGCTCGACATACGAGATAGAACTAAAACACGTGTCTTATTCGCGGTGACCCGCTGGTACATACGTACGGACACAATAATACACGCGCGTTCGTGCAGCGCACACCATCGGCTTGGTATACATGGCTACACTCGACAGTAATGAAAAAAAAAAAAAGAAAAAAGATGTCTCGCACCGTGTAAAATAATTTTGCAAGACCTTACAAGCACGTAACAGCGTTTAGTACGTACATTTAATTTCTTTTACGCGTCTCTGACCCTGCTGAAATTCCTAACCGTTTCCCCGGAGAAACAACCCTTAAAAACGTTTGTCGGAGAACCTGCGCGCGAAGTTCGTCGTTTCTTCAGGCGCGACGCTAAGGAATTACTGGTCTCTCGGAGGGTTAAGCGTGCTATTTTTGAGAGACATCCCGAATGCACTCGGAGGACTGCATCTCTCTTAGGATTATTCCCGTGGGGTTGTATTAAAGATAACGCGGCGCATTCCGCGAGCTTCTGTCGCGCAACAGCTTTCCACCGTGCATCCGTCAACGGGTCTCGCGACTGCACTGGCAATTAGTCTTTCTTGTACTCGTCCTTTTTCCTATGCGTGCTCAGTTATGCACCGCCCGTATGCGCCGCGCGGGCCACCGGCGCTAGACGCTCACGTACGTTCGCAGTCGGTTCAACGTTTCGTCTGCTTATTAAGTGCAGCCACCATGCTCTCGTGTTTCGCTGACAATGAATACTCGTCGACACGCACACGCTCGACCCTCGACTATGGACGGACGCTATCCGTGCATCTCCGTGTGAACGTTTCAGAGACGTTCGTCGCTTTTGCGAAACTTTATTATTTCGATAAAATTGGAAACACGTATCGTGTTCCTTTGCACTCGAGGCATTTTTTTCTGGTGTCAGGATTTCTATACAAATTATTGTATAGAATCGATTGTATTGTCCATAAATCAATTAAATCAAAATTGTTAACTTCCAATTGTGACCCTACACCGACAGCGCGGTCCCTTATTAAAAATTATGCGAAACCACGCGTTGCACAAGTATTTGCAAAAAAAAACTTGTTAGTTTTCTTAAAATATAGCAAAATAATGTATCCAAGTATGTTGAGAGCTCGGGATATTTTTTCGCCGTTTTGTCTGTACGTTTGTTTAAAGATAAAGATTGTATTACGGATACAGACGATTGATACATGATTATTTATAACAATTTCCACGCTGACACACATTTTCCACGATAGAAATGTGCCTCACATTGTGACGTATACTAATATCGAATTTTGTCCACTTATTCCGCGCTGTGCGACCGGTGGAGCGAGCTCGTCTCCTCGCGCAACAAAATTTCTCTTTCCTCGGTGTCTAGTCCGCTCGTCACCCTATCCGTGTCCCGTTCCCTCTCGCGGCCACTCCCGGCCTCTCCGTCTCTCTTTCACGTCGCGTGAGCGTACAGTGGAAATGCAGGATCGATAGGGTGGCGGAGGGTACGTAAAAACCACCCCAGCGCGATTTCGTGACTCATAATACACACTTGTCCGAGTCCGCAGGCTTTCGTTCGCTCGGCCCCCGTGTCCCGTGTTTTCGAAACTATTTTTACCGAAGCACTCCTTTCCCGTTTCGTTTCTCGCGATAGCGTTATTCCCGGCCTAGCTATTGATTTTCCACCGTGGTACCCGTCTCTCCCGGATTTCCCGCGAACAACGCTTTTCCTCCGCCCACGCCCTCGTTGAATTAATTAGCGCCGGTCCATTTCGGGGAACGTTGCGCCGTTCTTTTTTTCTCTCGCGACGTATCCTGTACTCTCGGCGCTCTTTGCGTCATCGTGCTCCACTTCGGAAAGAAACCGCACCTGTGCATACGCGTACGTTTTCGGGGCGACACGATTCGTTTCGCTCGGAAACCGCGAATCCTCGCAGTCCGTAAACTACTTTCGATGTGGAATTAGCTTACGATTAGTGTTTTATTATAGCAGGACATTAGTCGAGCGAGCGTTCCGATTCGGAACGATAGAGTCGGGTGTCTTTTCTCGTTCTTCTCGAGTTCGACCGCGATCTACTCGACACTTAATCTCGAAAGATGAAGCGTCGGTCTCGAAGGGCGTCGAGGATCTCGACCGTGGAGGATCCATCGAGGGCCAACGGAACGACCGCGGCCGTGAACGTACCCACGTCCACGTAGGTTAAAGCGAGAAGAAAGCAAGAAGTTACGAAGGGCAGGTGTCCCGACGGAGATACCTGCCGTTCGCGTGCATAATGGGGGAAGGCACGGAGTTATCTCCGGGGACGAGCCGACCGACCTGTATAGTCCGCGCCAGGCAAGGTTAGGTCGACGTGCAAGTGCACCTCTTTGAAAAAGGTCGGGCAGGGTGAGTCATAGGGGCGGCGGTGCGTTTTCCAGCTATCGACCTGCGGCACAGAAAACGCAGGATTGGTCGTGTGGTGGTAGGGGGGGGAGGGGGCATACACTCGCTCAGACCGATTCACCGGGCTTTGCTGGCTCGAAATCGATTCCAGATAATGGCCTGTAATTTCATTCGCGTCCTACCGACTGATAATCGAATGGCTCTCCGTCTGCCGCGACGAAGCTTTTCGACGGGGTTCCCTTAAAATACTCTGACAATGAGAGAGTGTCCAGACTGTGCGAAAGGTAGTTCTTTTTCAATTTTTTTTTTTTTTTTTTATTAAAGTTTTAAGTCGCATTAACAACTCAGGCCACGAGCGACTTTATACATTTACATTCAACATCATGTATAATTTTATATTGTGCTGCTTGATTGGGATGGGATGGGACTACACTGTGTTCATTTACACGTACAAGCTTATGTTATCTGTGATTTTACAATTTCTTATAGATTTCGGTTCGTTTTAGGAATACAATTAAGATTTTGATATCGTCGCGAGAGTTCATTATTTCGTTTATATTGTTTTGGATCTTGAGATTTTCCCTAATTCTATCGAAATGCTGCCAGTTAAATAGGATATGTTTCGTGCCGAGGATTTCGTTGCATACTCGAGTAAATATTACCTGTTCCAGACTGGAAAAATCACGGTCGTTCGATATCTGAATATCGTCGGTTTGTCAGTGTTTCGATTAACGTAATATCCCGTATATCGCGTAAAGCGTTTCCTGCAAACCGTTTCACGTAATATCCGTATTTTCTCCGATAACCGGGCGCGCGCGTTGGTCCAATAATTAACTCGTCGATAGGCGAGCGGGCCGAGCGGCGTGAAAATAAAATCCGTTGTCCGTCGAGACCGAGCCGCTCGCTTTCCGACGTGGAAAAGAGCTAAAATGATAGGTTTTCTTGTTCCTCCGCGCGTTCGAAAGTCGCAGTTGGACTATCACCTCGCGCTTACCAGTTCTCCGTTATTTAGTCGGAAATTGCTTAAGACCAGGATACGAGACCTGCCGTGTGCAGTTATCACAGTGAGAAAGCCGCGACTATCGCGACGGGGAAGAATACGGTTTCTCTGGAAACGGTTCGCGGATCCGCGATCGGCTCCGTGTCGCGGAACGTCGATATCTAATTTAAATACGCGTATCGATGTACAGCTGGGATCGTATCTCGCCGCGTATATCGTCATTCGTTCGGGTGTCATGTTTTCCATCGCGCGTACCGATTATTTTCCATTTGCGACTGCAAAACGAGGTTGACGCGAATCGGTATCGCGAGATCTCTTGCGAAAGAACGCGGCGATCGCTGAATACCGCGAACCGTGTATCACCGCCGGGGATGAGTAAACTCGTGCTCGAATAGGAGACGTGCTTGTTAACGATCAACTCACGGCTTCCCGAACATAAATGGAAACAGATTAAGGAACATGAGATCGAATAAGAATAGAGATGGTATTATGATCTAGTCGGTGGTTCGATAACGACCGATGCCATAGATGAGCAATGTCCTAATCGGATGATAGATGACTATGTTCAACGTTGTAGATATAGGCTATGTTTCAACGAAACGAAGGGAACAAACACGTGGTCACTGATAAATGTTAGAAAAAATTAAGTATTTAATCAACCGTAACAAAACAAAAATATACACCTCGTCTGTGGAGCCACCTCCACAGATCGATACTTGTAATCAAAAACAACAAAAATATATACGTATATCGAATCGAGTAACCTTCTCCTTTTTCCAAGTCGGAAACTTAATTTGTAAGCTTTATCGCTCAAGGACGATCCTGTCTTTCAACATTTACGCTAGTCGCGGCTTAAGGACAAATCGAGCTCCGTTCCAGCGTTTACTCGTATCGTAACAAACTTAAAAATAAGAACATGATCTTTGGCTACTTTTATCACCAAGCACGATGTACACACATCTCGGAACTAGCTTTGGCGACATGTTCAATAGATGAGGAAATTACGCAAAGAGGCGCGCCGCGTTTAAATCTTGCGCGATGTTGCAAGAAACGAATGCAACCCTATAAACGTAAATAGAAAAATACGAAGGAACGCGCAGCCGAATAGAAACGAAGATAACATCGTAATCCACTCGGAGCTTTGATAACAGTACTTTACGCTCGATCGTTTTTAGGTCGCATAACAAAGCGAACGATCAACCGTACGATTTGATGACTCGCGGCATTTTTAGCCTTCGTTTCTCGCAGTCGCGATGGGAGTTAGTTGAGCGAAGCCCGAGGAGATCCTGGTCGCGCGACCATCGATGCGAGAGATCTCGATTTTTCAGCTGGTCAGATGGACCCGCGGAAAGGAAAGGCTGGGACAGACGAAAGACGCATCCGCCGGTCCCGTTTCACAGCCGGTGCCTGGCCCTTGAATGGCTACTCGCTGGAAATGAAAGTAACGCGTTTCGAATGCCACCATAGGCGACTCGATCGGCTTGTCTGTTGTCTGTCTCCCGCTCTCTTGCGCTCTCTCTCCACCTCTGCCAGTCTCTTTCTTCGTACACGATACGAGTAAACGCTGGAACGGAGCTCGATTTGTCCTTAAGCCGCGACTAGCGTAAATGTTGAAAGACAGGATCGTCCTTGAGCGATAAAGCTTACATTCCACGGGTCCGTTGCGGGCGAGCGTGTCGTTAGTCGTTGCCGGTCCGTGATATTTCAGAAACTTGCGATAAACAAGGTAGTAACCGGGTAGTAGTCCAGGACAAATCGTGGACAAACGAATGCAATTTGATTTCGATCGAAGTTCGTATTTGGGGGTGCCAACTTCGCGAAGCTCCCTGTCGGCCATCGATAGTCATCGGTGCGTGCCAGGATAGGTCAACCAATAACAGTCGGTTTTTACTCTGTTAGCGCCGAAACTATATTTTTATAAAAGCCACAGTTATAATCGGAACGCCTACTTCGCGCAATTCCGCGAAAACAAATTTCTCGAAAGCGTCGGTAAATAGTAAGTTCTCGGGAACGCTGTCTTCTATCGTGAGAGCACGTTTGTTTACTCTTGTGCCATTGTCGATCTGTGTACATTCCTTGGATGCTTCGTCTTGGAGAAACTCCTCCCTCCAGGTAGTTGTCGTTAGGCACGAGCACGGTAGAACCTCGTTTAAGTATACGAACGAAATCGCGCTCTTCGGGCACATACGGATATAAGAACTCGTAGCTGAGAGCGTTGTTTATGTAATATCGAAGAGCAGATATTAGATGACGTTGTTCGAATCGCTCGTAGCTCCTCAAATAAAATTTTGGAGATCCTCCAACCGAGGATTCGGCTCAACCCCATTATTCGAATCGAGACCGTCTCGGTATCGCCGAGTTTCTCGGTTAGGAGGTCCGACTAGCTCTCGGAAAAATTTAGCGATATTTGAAATTCTTTTTCGTCAACGTTCGGATTTAACGAACGCTCTTCTTTGGATCCTTCGATCTCACGAACGGGACACGCTACGATCTGTCGTACGACCAACCGCTTCGACGAGACTTTCGACCATACGAATGGGATATCATCGTCGTACGATAAACTTTCTGTGACACGATAAACATGCGCCACTTTTTACGATATCAAGGAGCATGAAATTTCGTCAACTTTGAACCTCCATATATCGGTAACCGATTACTATTTTTTTCAATTTCAAACGGCATTTAATGCACTCGTATGTATACAACACACGCACGATATTGAAAAAAGTGTGTTCGAAACTTCAAAAATTGCATTTCGGCCATTCGGACCACTGTGCGACGCGTCGTACGACAGATCGTATCGTGTGTGGTGCGTTCAACGCCTCGATCCGAACGTGCCAATGGAACTCTGCTTCCGACACCAAAGAAAAACAGGTAGCTCGACGTTGTCTATTCGCGACACCGGCAGCGTCGACGCATAGAACTCTTGTTCCACGTTTTCGACCAGTCATTTAGGAGCATCCCGTGTAACCCATTCCCGTGTAGCTCCATTCACCGAGAGTCGGCCGATATGTCTGAATGGGAAATTGGTCGGCAGAAGAAAGAGCAAGTCGAGGCTGACGGCGTGCAACAACGTTTTGCGATTCATAACGTCGATAAACGGAGCCTGTGGTCCCTGGCCTCTCGTCTCGAGTCTCGAGCATCGAAGTAAGCGTGCACGTTGCGGCAACGCAATAGCGGAGAGTCCAGTTTCACTTTTCGTGGCGAGCTGCTAAACGGTCAGAAATCTTTTTACCGGTTGCGAGCCGCTTGCGAAACCCCTCATTGTCCCGAGTAGGGCGGTTCACCTACGCGTGCCAAGAAATTTTCACGCAATCAGCCCGAGGAACGCGATATACCTGCGACCCTGGGGATCGGGCAACATTTTTATTTCGGATAAAAACGCGAATATTTTCGAACGAAGAGAATTACGACCGATTTAGGTTTATTTTTATTCCCGAAGAAATATATTATTCACGAAATATAACGAAGCTCGTTCGCTTTGTTTGCTCTCCACCAATTGGTCGTTCGATCGGCGATTTTTCGCTCTCTCTTGGCAGACGACGACGCGACGCCACGGAGAAACGTCGCCGGCGCGGCTCGTGAATCGCAAACTTTTTGTCCCACTCGAGAGAGAAATTTCACGAAACCGCTCGTCCATTCGACCTACTGGGATCGAAAGAATTCGGGAGCAGCCGGCCACCGAACGATGGCTACTATCGCGGTCCAACCTGTTCGCTAATTAAACGCGCAGAAACGACAACGACGACGGTCCGAATAACCGTCATGGGAATGCAAAACGACTTTTTTCCGCGGTGACCCGATTTATTCAGCCTCGGTCACCAACGAAAAATTGCCTCTCTTTTGATACCTCGAAACGGTCGTTTCGGTATCAAAATTCGCTTCACTTTGGTCGTTTTTGTTGGTGGTTCGTGAAACGAACAACGTTTCGTTGTTCTCGGGTACAGGTATACATATGCGTAGAACATTATACTGCGCGATAAGCGTACGCAGCGGGTAGTTTGAAAAAAAAAAGAAAACAAAAGGAAACCATATAGGCAGCGCAAACTCGAGGGGGTATCCTGAATTAGGAAGTCTAAAAAAAAGCGGTTTTTCGTGAATTTTTTTGGGATGGAAAGAAATAATTAATTCTATCGAAATATTCAAATCGAATCCTATCGGCGTCACAGTCGACTCAATTTGAGTATTTCTCGTTGAAAAAATTTGCACAGACTACTCAAATATCCATGAAGATAGGATAAAAAGTTGGATGGAATTAATTATTGTTTTCCATTCCAAAAAAATTCACGAAAAACCGCTTTTTTTAGATCTCCTAATTCAGGATACCCCCTCGAGTTTGCGCTGCCTATATGGTTTCCTTTTGTTTTCTTTTTTTTTTTCAAACTACTCGCTGCGTACGCTTATTGCGCAGTATAATGTTCTACGCATGTGTATACCTGTACCCGAGAACAACGAAACGTTGTGCGTTTCACGAACCACCAACAAAAACGACCAAAGTGAAGCGAATTAAAGTACAATCATACGTCATAAACATCAACAGTTTTGCATCGAGCATTACTATCTCGAAACGTGCCCGTCGCTGATTAGTCCATTTTGTTTTGGTTGCAGGACCAGTTTGAGAATCTATCCCTTCACACGCAAAAAGGGATAGAGTTCCTCGAAAGATATGGCCACTTTATTCGCGACCGATGCGCCATCGAAGTGGAGTACGCTGCGAAGCTCAGGTAAGAAACCTTCCGTAACGGAAGGTTTTCGTTATCAATCGGATCACCTGTCGGCCCGCGCATGTAACACGGCGACGATTTATCGTTGCCCTCCGTGTATCAGGCACGCCTAGCCTTGGCGTGTTTTTTTTTTCCCGTCCATAAATTAACAAAGGGCGGAGTATCCGAGGTTAACGATTTCAATGGGACATCCTGTATAACGAACGTGTCTCGCGCACCCCATGAGTTCACGGACGCAAGATGTAGCCGGAGTAATATTGTATTAAAGGGTCCCCTTGTTTGTCCCGTGAATGCCGTCTACTGTTGCGCACTTTTGTTCTAACGGGTGGCACCGACGTACCCCGTTTTACCCGCACGCGAAAACAATGACTGTCGACGTCGCGATCTATCTTTTTTCCACGTCTGTAATCGATGGTAAACATATTTTTCTCGCGCGAAAACTTTTGTCCTATCGTCTACCGTCGCTAGTTTCTTGGACAGGCACTCGAGAAAAGACAATATTGATCTAAAACGACGCGCTACACTATATCGCCGCTCGGAATTAGTTACACATATCAGTTAAATATCTCGGTAATTATTCAGTTGAAGTCCGACTTTGTGTAATACTTTTATTTATGCAAGATTTGATGATTTATCCGGGATTCGAACAAAAATATTAAACGTTCCACTTAATAAACCGAAGGTGACCCTGATATCTCAATAAATAAGTCAGGTAACAAAAAACATATTAGAGCGGCGTATGTCCTCCTAGATACCATGCAACTATTGTTCGAAACATTTTCTCGTACAACGAGAAATATTTGACTAGTTATTTGAGGTCGTCATGTTAGAACACTCACCCTGTATATAAAAGATGTTTACCGACCTAAACATAATATTATTAACTTTAGTTATCTGCGAAAATAAAAAAAATACTAATTCCGAGCACTGTGTATTATACATACATGCGACGCTATCTGAATCGATACCGATCTCTCGAATACTAGCAGCACGCGACAATTGTCCGAAACTGGAGGAACGTTACCATCGTCGATGTTATCGATCGATTTGATCTCCTTGTTTGTTTCGACTATTTCGACACGGTTTCCCAGAACGAGACGATTCGAGTACCGATCTCGCACGTTAAAGCGGCTGCGCGGTATCTCCGGATCGCATCATAAGATATTTGAAACGGTCCTTTGGGAGCCCGATATCGCTGGCTGCGATCGAAGAACAAACGCGCCGATTTCTTTCGATTCCGGTCGCCTAATTATCGCTCGCGTTGTATCGTCGTCCCTTAATCGGTCGGCGTACACGAACCCCGGAGAATGATTCCGCGTGCTCTGGTCGCGCGCGTCTATCCCGGGCACGTTCGTTCCGCTGCATATAAATTATCACGAGGCACGTTCCTCGTGCCTTAACGCGCTGTAATTTCTGCGATACTATGCTCGCGTTACTCGTACAAATGGAGTACCGTTTGCCGCGCCGCAGTTTCCCTCGTTGCTCCGTTGATTTTCATTAGACGCATTCCAAACGGCCGCGAATACGGCATTCTTCGGATCGAGAGCGTTTCGGTATCGCCGAGTTTCTCGGTCAGGAGGTCCGACTAGCTCCCGGAAAAATTTAGCGATATTTGAGATTGTTTTTCGTCGACGTTCGGATTTAACGAATCTACCTTTCTACCTTTTCTACCTTTCCTCTTCGGATCCTCCGATCTCGCGAATCGAGGTTTCAGAATACTTTAGAAATCGCTGTCCGTTTTCGCGCACCGTTTTCCGGCCGGCAGCCGGCAACGTATGGTCGATGTGGTATCAAGGACACGTCAACTTCCGGATGATAGCGCGTTTCGAAGTCGACACACATTTATCGCTCCGCTCGTGGCCCCTCGTTCGAATTGGAATGACTCCGTCGTTTGTTATTTCTTGTCGCGCGGATGACTAAACGCAATTCGTAACATCCGCGCACGAAAAATGCCCGATATCGTCCGTTGTCACGGGAATCGTAATTTCATCGCGACGTCGCTCGATCTTTTCCTTCTGCGAACGTTCCTATTTTCACCTCGTAGCGGACGTTCGACCGCGAACGCATGCCCTGAAAATAACGCCGGACCAAAAAAGGAGACTCATTCGAGACGAGCAGTTGTCTCGAGCGTCGAGAAGAATCAGACGTAAATTATTCGTCGTCCCGATACGGCGGGCCGATAATATTTCCCCGGCGGCGGATCGGGCCGACGACCGTGCATCGGTAAATTTCGTTTCGTTTCTGATTGCAGACGTCTCGTGAAGAGCTATCAACCCAAGAAGAAGGAGGAGGAGGATTATCAGTGAGTATGAGCCAACGTACAGGTGTAACACCGGATCCACGGCTCGGCAGTGATGCGTTCTCCGACGCGAACGAAATCCTTCGAAACAATCGCCCGTTTCGAGCGTACGCGTTCAGCGACGCTTTTATTTTTCACGTGTACAACACGCGCAACTCGACGGAAAACGGTAGCTAATATCTCTTATCTGAAGGCGTGGGCCGCGGCCGGTTGCTTTATAAGTTCAGTAACTCGCTCGGTTCGCGCGCCTACGGACAGTCGGTCTCGTTTCTTTTCTCGACGACCTTCTCGTCTTGCGCGTCGTATTCGTTCGCGTGGGTCGTGATTTAATTCCGTATCGCGTTAATTTTAATTCCATCCGTAGCTTCCCGAACTATCGAGAAGAAGAAATCGTTTAACGGGGTGTCTCCCGTCTCCGCTTTTGCCGTTGGATCCGTTTCGACGTTCGCTTTCTAAATTTTGTCCACGACGTTTCAGGTACAGCCCTTGCCGGGCGTTCAAGATGGAATTGAACGAGGTGAACGATCAGGCGGGACAGAGGGAAGTAATCGCGGAGAACCTGCAAGGGAACGTGCTGAGAGAGTTGAACATCCTCGTGAAAGACTTCAAGGAGGATCGGAAGAAGTATCTTCAAGAGGGCGCCAGATTGATGACGACCCTGACCGGTCAGATCGGGAATCTGGAGCGCGCCAGGAAGGCGTACGAGAAGGCTTTCCGCGAGGCGGAAAGGTCCGTTGAGAATTATCAGAGGGCGGACGCGGATTATAATCTCTCGAGGGCGGAAGTACGTAAATAAACTCGATAATCTACATTTTATTCCTCGCCTGCTCTTCTGATCTGTTTTTTCCTCTACCTATCCTCTAAACTTGGCTCGATTTGTTCCTATTCAGGTCGAGAAACAGAGGATGAACATGACGTTGAAGACCCAACAAAGCGAGGAGGCGAAGACAGAGTACGCGAACCAGTTGCAGAAAACAAACGACATGCAGACGCTGCATTATCACACGGCCATGCCATACGTCTTTCAGCACCTTCAGGTATTCGTTTCGTGGACTCGTCGGTAAAGCTATCTGGCAAGCCCGTGCCTCAGACGCCGAGATATTTGGAGTTCCATCGGGAAGAGCTTATATAGAAAAGTTAGGCGGGACCGAGCCGCTTGTGGGAAACGCGAGAACCGCACGGTTTCCCCCTGATGACGAGGAGCGGAGATGCCACTACATATGTATTAGGGGGGCCAGAAAGTAATCTCGTTCCTTTTACATTAAATTCAAACAAATAAATTTATAACACGTTTTTATATTTAATCAATTATGTAATCGTCCTAGTTACTAAGAACCTTTTGTCGTCTAGCGTGCAAATTTTCAATGCCAGATTGAAAAAAATTAATGAGTTGATGAATGATAAATAAGTGTCGAGATTAGAAACGACATTACTTTCCAGTCCACTTAATAATACTACTATATGGCCTATGCTGCCTATAATAGGCACCCGGTCCTGCATTACGGTGCGGGAATATATTTCCCTCTCCTTCTAAGCGTACTCCGAATAATATTGACCGTGAAAATCAAATAAATGATAATTGTCTTTGTAATATCCGCGCCTCCCATACCCAACAATAAGGAGTCAAATAAGAACACGAAACGTAGAGTACGGGATTGGTCGCGTAGGTAAAGCGGTCGACTGTGGATCCGAGGATCGTGGCTTCGAATCCCCGTGCCTTATTTTTCGTTTAGACTCCTACATACGGGGGCTCGTCCGGGATGGGGGGTTACAGCGGCAGAGGACCGGCCAGTGACGATGAACAACAATGCCACGCGAAGGACGGTGTCGTGTTGACGGTGGAGCGGGCAACAGTGAGGCGTCGAGAGAGAAAGAGAGAGGGGAGTACACTCGCGAAAGAG